>NW_012115167.1:885624-906149 GCF_000951035.1 Colobus angolensis palliatus
TACACCCAGCAATGAGATTGCTGATTACATTGTTAGCCTATTTTTTTTTTTTTGTGGAACTTCCAAACTGTTCTCTACATTAGTTGTATTAATTTACATTCCCACCAACAGTGCATGAGGGTTTCCTCTTCTCCACATCCTCATTAGCATTTTTTATTACCTGTCATATTGATAAAAGCCATTTTTGCTGGAGTGAGACTATATCTCATTGTGGTTTTGATTTGCATTTATCTGATGATCAATGATGTTGGGTATCTTTTCATATACCTGTTTGCAATTTGTATAGTCTTCTTTTGAGTGATATATGTTCAGATCTTCTACCCATTTTTTAATCAGATTATTAGATACGTTGTTCCTGTTGTGTTGTTTGAGCTCTTATATATCTACGTTGGTTATCAGTCCTTTGTTGGATGGTTAGTTTGCAAATATATTCTCCCATTCTGTGAGCTGTGTCTTCACTTGGTTGCTTCCTTTGCTGTGCAGAAGTGTTTGGACTTTATGTGATCCTATTTTCCATTTTTGCTTTGTTTGTCTGTGGGGTATCAACAAATCAATAA
The DNA here is from genome assembly GCF_000951035.1 of Colobus angolensis palliatus. Classification (NCBI taxonomy): domain Eukaryota; kingdom Metazoa; phylum Chordata; class Mammalia; order Primates; family Cercopithecidae; genus Colobus; species Colobus angolensis. The sequence goes on from NW_012115167.1 coordinate 886,182, forward strand.
ATTTCTGCTCACTCCAATGTCCTGGAGTGTTTCTCCAATGTTTATGTTTAGTAGTTTCATAGTTTGAGATCTTAGGTTGAAGTCTTTAATCCATTTTGAAACGTTCCCAGCACCTCAAAAATTACCTATGCTTCTGTGGGTAATTCTTCCCTCTGAACCAGCTTGTGAAACATTACATATGTGATTTTTGTTACTAGATTAATTTGAATTTCTTAGAAATATACATTGAAATCAAATATGTGCTCCTTTGTGTCCAGCTTTTTTCACTTAGTATAGTGTTTTTGAGATCTATTGATGTTGTTGCATGTATTTGTTGTTGGTTTATAATTTTTATTGATAATTAGTATTCAAATGTATTATCTATTACATAATATTGATGTGCATTTTATTTGTTCTTGTTTTTGGATATTACAAATAAAGTTACTATGAACATTATGTACATGTCTACTTGTACATCTAGTTTTAAAAATGTATACTTAAATGTTGCCTGGTTTTGAAGTCATTTAATGAAATGGAACCTTTATTTTGTAATTTTTATTTGGTAGTATATGGTGATGCAATTTGTGAAAAGTAATTTTAAGTACTGCTGTCTTGTGCAACAAACTCAATAATTTTTAGTACCTTTTTTGTGGCTTCCTTAAGATTTTCCATTTATAAAAACTTGCTACGGCAAAAAAGAAAAATAAAATTTACTTCTTTTGACAAGCTGTATAATGTGTAATTATTTGTGAAATTCATTTTTGCTTAGTACACTAAGCAAGACCCCTGTACAATGTCGAATAGCAAGTGCTGACATCCTTAACTTGTTATAAATTTTAGGTGGGAAGATACAGTATTTTGCCATTATGGTGCTAGTTTGTGGTTTTATTGAATGCCCTTTATTAGCTTGATGAATTTTCTTCTATTCTTAGTTTGTATAAATGAATGTTGAATTTTGCCAAATGCTTTTCTGCATCAAATGTAATCATTATATGTTTATTAATTTTGATTCTGTTTATATGGTGAAATGTTGAATAAATCTTGCTTAAATAAACTTTACTTGGTTAATAGCATATTTTTATCTTGTGGTACTTAATTTACTAATATTTCGCTAGGAATGTTTACATGTGTGCTTTTAAATGATATTGGTCTGTAGTGTTTCTCTTATAACATAGTATCTTGTCTGGTGTCACACAGCAGCTAACGGCCCTATTAAATGAGTTGGGAAGTGTTTCCTGCTTCCTTAATACACTTAGACATTTAGTCAACAATGAACACTAAATTGTATTAGTTCTTTTGGAATATTTCAATGACTTTTAATATAAATTATATGACAAATTTTGGTCTCAGTGTATTATTTCCTTAATACACTACTGTATTCTATTTGCTAACATTTCATAACACTTGTTTAAATCTTTGTAATCCTGATTAAGATTTGAAATCAGTGTCCTTTTGTGACAAATTTCTTTTTGGTTTTAATATTAACTAGAATTGTGCTTAATAATTAAAAGTGTTTTAATTAAGGGTTTTATAGCAGAAGTTTTATTATCTGAATATAATTTGCTCTGTCACATAGATTTAGTTTTGGCATGTCCTTCTTTATTTTCCAGTTTGTATATTCTCTTTTGATTTCTTATTTGATGAAATTGTGTAGTGTGCATTTAAATCATTAATTATGTTGATTACTTTTTCTTAGCAATTTCTAAATATATTTTTCTTGGTCACACAGGTTGCTTATAATAATGCACATATTTGGACTTGGTAAATGTGTTGTTTTCAACACATGGTCACGTTTTATTTCTGTTTTTGTTTTTGTTCTTTTGAGACACAGTCTCACTGTGTCACCCAATATGGAGTTCAGTGACATGAACCTGGCTCACTGCAAACTCCACCTCCTGGGTTCAAATGATTCCCTTGCCTCAGCCTCCCGAGTAGCTGGGATTACAGGCCCACACCACCATGCCCGGCTAATTTTTGTATTTTTAATAGAGGCTAGGTTTTGCCATGTTGGGCAAGCTGGTCTCGAACTCCTAGCCTAAAGTGATCCTCCTGCCTTGGCCTACCAAAGTGCTGGTATCTCAGGCATGAGTCACTGCACCTGGGCCATGGTCACACTTTGTATGAGTTTTACATATATTTAACAAATAATATGTATTCTCTCCTATTAAATAAGAAAAAGATGTATCTATGTAAGTTAATTTAAGATTGTTGATTATATTATTCAGTTTGTTGATATTTCAATTTCTTTTTCCTTGATCAGGTCTATCAAAATTTGAGCAAGGAATGTAGAAGTTTCAGAATTTTCACCAAAATGTGTTCATTGATACACATTTTTCATCAGTCCAGCCTGGAACCTGATAAACCCCTTCAATTTGCATGCTCCAGTTTTTCTTCAAGTAAGATAAATTTTCTTCTATATTTTGTTTAAATATTAGCTCCTCTTTACCTGTTTTTATTTATTATTTTATACATGAATTTTATGTATTCTGGCATCTATTTATATGTCTCGCCAATTGTTGCATGATTTCTCTTTTGTTGCTTTGCTTTGGAAGTATACATTGCTCTTAATTTTCCCTGTCACTAGTTCAAAACTCTGTATGACTCATTCATCTAATTCATTTTTATTTTTGTTAAAAAAATTAAGCTTTAGGTATTCTATCACACTGGATCACTTTACTTAGTTGTGAGGAGAATGTCTTATGTTTTCTTAAAATTTAATAACAAGTTTTATACATTGATGGTATTCTAAGAGCTGAGAATAAAAATATAATTTGTGATGAAATAAAGGGGAACAGCAAATGCATATTTCAGGACTTAAATACTTCGGAAAAAGGAAATAATCCATGTGATAATCTATAGAAATGGCATTTCATAGTGATAACATCAATGCAAAAAGCCTAGAGGCATTACAGTTCAGAAAATTCTATGTGACCAAGTTTAGAAATTCTGGCTTCTCCTTATCACGTGGAATGGAGTCAACTGAATTTGCCAGGGTTGTTCACTTAAAGAATACAGAATTGTCAGGATATGGATACTTTTCTAATGCATAGCAATGACAGGCTGGGACAGCCTGCACTTAGTATGCTAAAAGAAATCCTCACAAATTAACTAAACTCAAAATATGAATTTTCTGAGAATTTAAGCCTTCTCAGATTCTGATCTTTTGGTTTTTGGTTTTCTCTTATTTACCTGATCTCGCCAATGATAAAAATCATGGTCTTTGGTGCACATAAAATTTCTTCCCACCTCTAACCAGTAGGACCACTTAATTCGTTGCTGTGTCATTTTTCCTGCTAATTGGAAAGGAGGGTTAGTTATATATGTGTACTCAGAATGCTGTCTTTCAATTTCTACATATTCTTAACATAATATTTAAAATTTTTCTACTCGCAGAAACATGCGAAATATTATTTCAAATTTTATTTCTATGTTTTCTTCATTAGGTTTGTCAGAGATGCGTGTAATCACTGATGTCCTCCAAAGACCTAGATTTAAATATTGATTACATCATTTTTCATTTTAAATATTTTATTTTATAATTCATGCCCTGGGGCTCTGCAATCAGTAGGTGGCAAAGCCAGCCAAGACTGTGTTCTTCCCTTCAGGACAGTGTGGGCCCCCAGGCCCCAAGTGCCATCAGGGAGCCTGGACTAGAGTCATAAACCTTAGACACCTACATAGTGTTCTGCTGTACTGCAGCTGAGCTGGCAGTGAAACTGTAAAATGCATTGCTTCCTACCCTTCTCTCCTAAAGATACAGGAGCTGCACTGCATGGCCACTGCCACCACAGGCCCACAGGGAGCTCTGCCAAGCTTCTGCTGATGTTCTCTTAAGGCCCAAGGGCTCTGAAGTCAGCTTGTGGTGAATGCTGCTTGGCCTAGGACTCACCCTTGAGGCCAGTGGACTCTCTTCTAGCTCAGGGCAGGTTAAAAACTGCCATCTGAGAACCAAGTCCTAGAAATGGGGTCACCAGGAGCCTGCTTGGTGCTACTCTCCTGTGGCAGAGCTAGTACCTAAGGTACAAGACAAAGTCCCATTTACTTTTCAGTCCACTTTTCTCAAGCGTAAGGGGTCTCCCCCACGGCCACCATGTGTGGGAATGTGCTGAGTCTAACTTGAAGCAAGCCTCAGAGTCCCACTCAGGATCCACCATGTACTCCCTGAGTATTGCAGCTTATTCAGGGCCCAAGGATCTTCAGTTAGCGGATTATGTATTCTGCCATGACTGGATCCTTCCCTTCAAAGCAGCAGGGTCCCTTGTGGTCCAGACTATGTCTAGAATTATTAACCAATATCTAGGGGCCTGGAAAAAGGACCTCACCACTCTGACCCATGCCGTGTCCTGCTGTGGCTGAGCTGGAAGAGAAAGTCTTCCCCAGTCTTCCCTCTCCTCTTCTCAAGTGAAAGGAAGGAGTCTCTTTTGGAGCCATCAGCTGTGCAGCCTGGGGTTTAAGGGAGGAGTGGTGCCGTCCCTCCCCTAGATACCACAGCTGGTGTCTCAGTAGATTGTGTCCCCCTCACCCCAATTAACTGACTCTGAGCCCACTTTAGCACTAGGACTTGCCTAGGAGTTATAGTCCTTGTGACCTAGACTGCCTTTCTAGTTTACTTAGAGCCCCAGAGCACTCCAGTCCAATGTGTCAAGGTTTACTGGAACTTAAGTTCCCAGCTAGGATGGGAAATTCCCCCTCTGGCTAGGGTTAGTTTAAATAGTCTTTCCATGGGAAGATGTCCACTGAGCTTGTTCCAATTTTGGTTTCTGCAATAACAGGGAAACACTGAGTTCAATACAATGTCTCAAAATTGCTGTGCTCTCCCTCTCCAAAGCACACAGATTTTCTCATCATGCTGCATGGCCATTGCCATGGGATTGGGGAGGGGGTGGCATCGGAAATTCAAAACTGTTTTCCTACCTTTTCAGTGCATCTTTCAGTGATATAAAATTAAAACCAGATGTTGTGAGGGCTCACCTGATTCTTGGTTCTTATGAAGGTGGTTTGTGTGTGTGTGTTTGTGTGTGTGTGTGTGTAGATAGTTGTTAAATTGGTGTCCTTGCAGGGGAGTGATTGGTGGAGTTTGCTATTCTTCCATCTTGCTCCGCCTCTCTGTCATTAATTTGGTTTAGTGCTGACTGGGGCATACGTCATTTACTGAGAAATATATTTATACTGAATAAAATTTTTAGCTCACAAAATTACTAGTGTTTATAAAAGAATAATTTACTATTGCTTACTGTCATTTCTTTCAAAAACCTTTAGAAGATTTTTTTTTCTGATCAATAACATGAGGAAATATTTGTTTAGTTTTTTAGAGAGTATGATATTTCAAATTTTTCCAAATGAAAGTTTATTCTCAGAATGATGTTAACATTTGTGGTATAAGAATAAATACTAGGAAAATGAAAAAAGTGACAAAAATGACACATTGAGGACACTGAAATACTGTACCTCACACAAATCACACCTGACATCACTTATTTATACAATTTGTTTGATTTGTTTAATTCCACACAAAGTAAGTTATAACATTGAATTTAACATATATTTACTTTTGTTTGAAAAGCATATGATAAATGTTTTAATTCACATAAAAACCTTTATCAGGCAGTAGAAGTCAATAATGTGATACCAAAGATACTGAAAAAAAAAACTGATGAAGTATTTCGTATTTTTAAAGAAATACCAGTCTGGAAAGTCTGGAAGAGGTGACTAGTCACTCCATCAAATTCAGGACATCAATGCAAGTCAATAAGGAACATGAAAAGTAAACAAGGAAACAATACTAATTAAAAAAAAACACAATTAGTTTCTCATAACTGACCATAAAGAAATGGAAATCTATGAATTACTTCACAAAATTCAAAAGAATCATTTTAAGAATGCTAAGCACATTTCAAGAGAAAATAGAAACAATCCAAATCAGAAACACAGTTCCTACAAAACAGTAACTTTAACAGAGCAATAAAATCATAAAAAAAAATCCTAGAGCTGAAGAATACAGTGAGTTAAATGAAAAATGCAATAGATAACATTAATAGCGAACTTTATTAAGGAGAAGAAATAACATGTGAACTAGAGTCAGATAAGAATTAAGAAAAAAACAAAGAAAAGGGAATAAAGAAATTCTACAAGATTTTATGTCACCTGAGGCTAGGAGTTTGAGACTAGCCTGGCCAACATGGCAAAACCCCATCTCTACTAAAAACACAAAAAATAACTGAGCATGGTGGCAGATGACTGTAATTCCAGCTCCTTGAGAGGCTGAGGCAGGAGAATCGCTTGAACCCAGGAGGTGGAGGCTGCAGTGAGCCCAGATTACTCCATTGTACTCCAGCGTGGGAACAAGAGTTTAACCCTATCTTTAAAAAAAAAAAAAAGAGAGAGAGAGAGAGAGAATTCTCAATGTTCTCACCATAGGAAATGTTAAGTATATGATGTGATGACTATGTTAATTATGTTGTAATTCCACGATGTATACATATAACAGACCATGTTGTACATCATAAATATACACAATTTTTTTTTCTTAAAGTTGATACCTTGTTATTCCCCACTGAATCGTGAGTGGCACAGGCTCAACCTATTGACACACTCTGATATGCAAGAAATGAAATCTGGAGTTTATTTAAATAGAACAGATTGCTTGTTCATTCACATGGTCTATTTTTACAATTTTTTCACTTGTAGCCAAGTATACATTTTGCTACCTTTGTCTAAAGACTTCTAAATAAAATCCACCTTGCTCTTTCTGCCAGTTATGCATTGAATGTTACAGAAAACAAAATACTCCCTCAATTGTATGTTCCCTTAGTAGTTTAGGACCATCCCATATAAAATATTTACTCAGAGAGCCCATCTGTTTTATTTTATTTTTATTATTATTTTACTTTAAGTTCTAGGGTACATGTGCACAACGTGCAGGTTTGTTACATATGTATACATGTGCCATGTTGGTGTGCTGCACCCATTAACTCGTCATTTACATTAGATATATCTCCTAATGCTATCCCTCCCCCCTCCCCTCACCCCCCGGCAGGCCCTGGTGTGTGATATTCTCCACCCTGTGTCCATGTGTTCTCATTGTTCAGTTCCCACCTATGAGTGAGAATGTGCAGTGTTTCATTTTCTGTTCTCACAATAGATTACTCAAAATGATGGTTTCCATCTTCATCCGTGTCCCTATAAAGGACATGAACTCATCCTTTTTTATGGCTGCATAGTATTCCATGGTGTATATGTGCCACATTTTCTTAATCCAGTCTATCATTGGTGGACATTTGGGTTGGTTCCAAGTCTTTGATACTGTGAATAGTGCCGCAATAAACGTACGTGTGCATGTGTCTTTGTAGCAGCATGATTTATAATCCTTTGGGTATATGCCCAGTAATGAGATGGCTGGGTCAAATGGTATTTCTAGTTCTAGATCCTTGAGGAATTGCCACACTGTTTTCCACAATGGTTGAACTAGTTTACAGTCACACCAACAATGTAAAAGCATTCCTATTTCTCCACATCCTCTCCAGCACCTGTTGTTTCCTGACATTTTAATGATTGCCATTCTAACTGGTGTGAGATGGTATCTCATTGTGGTTTTCATTTGCATTTCTCTGATGGCCAGTGATGATGAGTATTTTTTCTTGTGTCTGTTGGCTGCATAAATGTCTTTTTTTGAGAAGTGTCAGTTCATATGCTTTGCCCACTTTTTGATGGGGTTGTTTGATTTCTTCTTGTAAATTTGTTTAAGTTCTTTGTAGGTTCTGGATATTAGCCCTTTGTCAGATGAGTAGATTGCAAAAATTTTCTGCCATTCTGTAGGTTGCCTGTTCACTCTGATGATAGTTTCTTTTGATGTGCAGAAGCTGTTTAGTTAGATCCCATTTGTCAATTTTGGCTTTTATTGCCATTGCTTTTGGTGTTTTAGTCATGAAGTCCTTGCCCATGCCTTGCCCAATGGTATTGCCTAGGTTTTCTTGTAGGGTTTTTATGGTTTTAGGTCTAACGTTTAATTCTTTAATCCATCTTGAATTGATTTTTGTGCAAGGTGTAAGGAGGGGATCCAGTTTCAGCTTTCTACTTATGGCTAGCCAGTTTTCCCAGCACCATTTATTAAATGGGGAATCCTTTCCCCATTTCTTGTTTCTGTCAGGTTTGTCAAAGATCAGATGGTTGTAGATATGTGGTATTATATTTGAGGGACTCGTTCTGTTCTATTGGTCTATATCTCTGTTTTGGTACCAGTACCATACTCTTTTGGTTACTGTAGCCTTTTATTATAGTTTGAAGTCAGGTAGCATGATGCTTCTAGCTTTGTTCTTTTGGATTAGGATTGTCTTGGCAATGTGGGCTCTTTTTTGTTTCCATATGAATTTTAAAGTAGTTTTGATCAGATAATTGATTTTTTCCCTGTAGAGTTGCTTGGGTTCCTTATATAGTCTGGTTATTAATCCTTTGTTAGAGGAGTAGTTTGCAAATATTTTCTTCCATTATATGGTTGTCATTTCACCTTATGGATTTTGTCCTTTGCTGTATTGAATCTTTTTAACTTGATGTGATCCCATTTGTCCATTCTTGCTTTGGTTGGTTGTCTGTGCTGGTAGGTTATTGCTCAAGAAATTGTTGCCCAGATCAATATCCTGGAGAGTTCCCACATGTTATTTGTAGTGTTATTATATTATTATTATCATTATTATTATTATTATTATTAGAGGTCTTACATTTAAGTCTTTAAACCATTTTGATTGATTTTTGTGCATGGTGAAAGATAGGGGTCTAGTTTTATTCTTCCTTATATGAACATCCAGTTTTCCCAGAAATATTTATTGAAGAGACTGTCTTTTTCCCCGTGGATGTTCTTGACACTTTTGTCAAAAATGAGTTCACTGTAAGTGTGTGGATTTGTTTCAGTTCCCTGTTCTGTTCCACTTGTCTGTGTTGCTGTTTTTATGCTGGTGCCATGCTATTTTGGTTACTAAAGCTTTGTAGCATAACTTAAAGTCAGGTAATGTTATTCTTTCAATTTTGTTCTTTTGCTCAGGATAGCTTTGATGATTCTGTATTTTTTGTTTCGATATAAATTTAGGATTTTTTTTCTATTTCTGTGAAGAATGTCATTGGTAATTTCAAAGTAATTGCATTTAATCTGTAGTTTAATTTGAGAAGTATAGACATTTCAACAATATTGTTTCTTCTTCTATATCAACATGGAATATCTTTTTATATCTTTTTATTTTTTGTGTCCTCTTTAATTTCTGTCATTAAAGTTTTATGGTTTTTGTTGTGGAGATCGTTCACTTCTTTGGTTAATTCTTAGGTATTTAAATTTATTTGTTTATATTGTAAATGGGATTACATTTTACATTTCTTTTTCAGATTTTTAAAAGTTGGCATACAGAAATGCTGCTGATTTTTGTATCTTGATTATGTATCCTGCAATTTACTGAATTTTTCCGTTCTAATAGTTTTTCTGTGGAGTTTTTAGGATTTTCCAACTATAAGAGCGTATCATCTGGAAACAAGGATAATTGGACTTCTTTCCTGCCGGTTTGAATGCCCTTTATATATCTCTCTTGTCTGATTGCTCTAGCTAGGATTTCCAGTACTGTGTTGAATAACAGTGGTGAGAGTGGGCATCCTTGTCGTGTTCCGCAAGTTAAAGGAAAGGCTTTCAGTTTTTTGTTTTTGTTTTTTTCCTTTCAGTATACTAGCTGTGGATCTTTTGTGTAAGGGTTTTATTATGTTGAGGTATGTTCTTTCTGTTGCTAGTGTTTTGAGAGCTTTTATCATGAAGCGATGTTGAATTTTATGAAATGCCTTTTCATCATCAATTTAAATGACCATACGAGTTTTATTTATTCTGTTGATATTACAAATCTCATTGATTTGCATACATTGAACCATACTTGCATTCCAGGAATAAATCTCAATTTTTCATGATGAATAATCTTTCTAATGTATTGTTGACTTCTGTTTAGTACTATTTTGTTGAGGATTTCTGTGTCAGTATTGATCAATGATACTGGCCTATAGTTTTCTTTTTTGACATATCTTTGTTAGGTTTGGGTATTAGGATAATATTGGCCACATAGAATGAGTTTGAAAGTACTCTCTCCCCCTCTATTTTTCAGAATAGTTATAGTAGGATTGGTATTAGTTCTGTAAATGATTGGTAGAATTAGCAGTGATGTCATCAGATCCTGGGTTTTTCTTTACTGGGATAATTTTATTATGGCTTTAATCTTGTTACTTATTATTGTTCAATTCAGGTTTTGAATTTCTTCATGGTCCAATCTTGGTAGGTTGTATGTGCCTAGGAATTAATCGGTTTCTTGTAGATTTTCCAATTTATTGGCATGTAGTTGTTCATGGTGGCCACTAATTATTCTTTAAATTTCTACAGTATCTGTTGTAATGTGTACTTTTTTTTATTTTTTATTTTATTTATTTGGATCTTGTTTCCTTTTTTCATAGCCTGGCTAAAGATTTTTCAGTTTTAACTATCCAACAATAAACTTTTTGTTTTATTGATTTTTTGTGTATTTTTAGGATTTAAATTTCATTTATTTCTGCTAGGATCTTTATTATTTTTTTTCTTCTACTAATTTTCAGTTTGGTTTTCTCTTACTTTTCTAGTTCTTTAAGATGCATTGTTAGATTGTACATTTGTTTTTCTCTTTTTTGATATAGGCATTTATAAACTTTCCTCTTAGTACTCTGTTGTATCTCATAGGTTTTGGTATGTTGCATTTCCATTATCATTTCTTCTGAGAAATTTTTCAATTTCCTTCTTTTTTCATTGACTCACTGGTCATTCAGGAGCATTTTAAAAAAATTTTTATGTATGTGTATAGTTCCCAAAATTCCCCTTGTTATCAATTTCCTGTTGTATTTCTTTGTATTCAGAAAAGATGCTTGATATTATTACCAATTCTTTGAATGTTTTAAGACTTGTTTTGTGACTTAACATATGATCTATCCTTGAGAATAATCCATGTACTGAAGAAAAGAATGTGTATTCTGCAGCTCTTGGATGAAATGCTCTGTACGTATCTATTATATCCATTTGGTCTGTAATACAGATGAAGTCCAGTGTTTCTTTGTTTATTTTCTATCTCTAAGATTTGCCTAATGCTGAAGTGGGTTGTTAAAGTCTCCATCTATTATTATATTGGGGCCTAGTTCTCTTGTTAGCTCTAATAATATTTCTTTTATATATCTGGATGACCCAGTGTTGAGTGCATATGCATTTAAAAATGTTATATATCTTGCTGAATGGATTCCTTTATTATTACATACTGACCATCTTTGTCTCTTCCTATAGTTTTGGTCTTAAAATCTATTTTGTCTTATATGAGTATAGTGAGTCCTGCTCTTTCTTGGTGTCCATTGACATGAAATATCTTTTTCCACCCCTTTATTGTCAGTCTATGTGTAATTTTATAAGTAAAATGTGTTTGTTTTAGGCAACAGATCAGTAGGTCTTTTTTTTTTTTTTCTTTTTATCAATTCAGCCACTTTATGTCTTTTCATTGGAATGTTTTGATCATTTACATTCAGTGTTATTACTGATAAGTAAGGACACACTCATGCATTTGTTATTTCTTTTTCCAGTTGTTTGATTGTCTTCTTTCTTTTGTCTTTCTCTAGTGAAGGTGATTTCTTTTGCTGGTGATATAATTTAGCTTTCTGCTTTTTATTTTTTTGTGTATTCACTGTATTTTTTTGGTTGAAGTTGCCATAATGCTTGAAAATATTATAACCCATGATTTTAACCTGAGAACAACACTATTTGCATAAAAAAAACAAAAAGAAATCTAATGAGAATCTATGCCTTAACTTCATCTCCCCCACTTTTTAACTTTTTATTTTTTCTATTTACACTTATTGTAATATGTATTGAAATGTTGTTGTAGTTACTATTTTTGATTGGTTCAATATTTTATCTTTCATTTTTGTCTTTCTACATAGGTTATGAGTAGTTTACACACCACAGTCATGGTGTTATAATATACTGTGCTTTTCTGTGAACTTAATTTTACCAGTGAGTTTTGTAACTTCAGGTGATTATTTATTGCTCATTAGTGTCCTTTTCTTTATGGTTGAAGTACTCCCTTCAGCATTCCTTGTAGGAGATATCTGTTGTTGATGAAATTCCTCAGCTTTTGTTGGACTGGGAAAGTCTTTATTTCTCCTTCATATTTGAAGAATATTTTCTCTGGATATCCTATTCTAGGGTAATAGTTTTTGTTTGTTTTGTTTCCCCTTCAGCACTTTAAATATGTCATGCCACTGTCTCCTAGCCTGAAATATTTCCACTGAAAAATCTCTTGTCAGACTTATTGGAGCTCCATTGTATGTAATTTGATTATTTTCTCTTGGTGCTTTTAGGATCCTTTCTTTGTTCTTGACTTTTAGGAGTTTGCTTACTAAATGCTTTGAGGTAGTCTTCTTTAAGTTAAACCTGTTTGGTGTTCTGTAATCTTCCCATATGTGAATACTGATATCTTTCTCTAGGTTTGGGATGATCGCTGTTATTATTATTTTGAATAAACTTTCTACCCCTATCTCTTTTTATAACTACTTTTTAAGGCAAATAACTCTTAGATTTGCCCCGTTGATATTATTTCTAGATCTTATAGACATGCTTTATTGTTTTATGTTCTTTTTTATTTTGTCTCCTCTGAGTGTGCATGTTCAAATAGCCTATCTTCAAGCTCACTAATTCTTTCTCCTTCTTGATCAATTCTGCTATTAAAGTATTCTGATGCATTCTTTAGTATGTGTATTTCATTTTTCAGCTCCATAATTTCTGGATGATTTTTAATTATTTCAGTCTCTTTGTTAAATATATCTGATACTATTCCAAACTCCTCTGTATTATAAATTTCTCTGAGTTTCCTCAACACAGCAATTTTGAATTTTCTGTCTGAAATGTCACATATCTCTGTTTTAGGATGTCGATTTGAGACCTTTCTAGCTTTTTGATGTGGGCATTTAGTGCTATAAATTTTCCTCTTAACACTGCTTTAGCTGCATCCCAGAGATTCTGGTATGTTCTCTCTATGTTCTCATTAATTTCAAAGCTTTTCTTGATTTCTGCCTTAATTTTTTTATTTACCCAGAAGTCATTTAGAAGGAGATTGTTCAATTTCCATGTAGCTGTGTAGTTTTGAATGAGTTTCTTAATTATGAGTTCTAATTTGACTGTGCTGTTGTCTGAGAGACTGCTTGTTATCATTACAGTTCTTTTGCATTTGTTGAGGAGTGTTTTACTTCCAATTATGTGATTAGTTTTAGAGTAGGTGCCATTTGGCACCAAGAGAAGTGTACATTCTGCTGTTCTGGATTAAGAGTTCTATAGGTATCTATCAGTTCCATCTTATCCAGAGTTGAGTTCACGTACTAAATATTCTTGTTAATTTTCTGTTTTGATGATTTGTCTAATACTGAGAGTGGGGTGTTAAAGTCTCCCACTATTACTGTGTGGTAGTCTAAGTCTCTTTGCAGGTTTAAAGAAGTTGTTTTATGAATCTGGGGGCTCCCGTATTGGGCGCATATATATTTAGGATAGTTTGCTCTTCTGGTTGAATTTAACACTTTGCCATTATGTAAAGCCTTTCTTTGCTTTTTTTTTTTTTTTTTTTTTACTTTGTTAGTTTAAAGTCTGTTTTGTAGAAACTGGGATTGCAACCCCTGCTTTTTTCTACTTTTCACTTGCTTGGTAAAGTTTCCTCTGTCCCTTTATTTTGAGCCTCTGTGGGTCTCTGCATGTGAGTGGGTCTCTTGAATACAGCACACTAATACGTCTTGTCTTTTTAGAGCTTGCCATTCTGTGTCTTTTAATTGGGACTTTTAGCCCATTTACATTTAAGGTTAATATTGTTATGTGAAGCAGGGTTAATATAAATTATTTTTTCCTTAACAGTATAGGTGTAGAATATATAATCTTTTATAAAATAACTGTGCATTTATAAAATGACTGTGCATTCTGGTAAAGTGTTATTGACTTGTTGTCCATGAATATGCTTAGGTGAAAATTTTTAAATAATCAAGAATTTAGTGCAGAATTTTTATTTCCACAGAACAAGTGTATTAAAATAATTTCGTTAATGTTAGTATAACATGTTTTATTCATTTTAAAACACTATGCAATTTATAGAGAAAACTGAAATGGTCAAACAGATAGTATTAAAGTCACCAAACATGTTATTATATTAAAAGTAGATAACTAAGCTTTAAAAAAGCAGTGACAGTAGAATTTAGAATAATAAATTTATCTTTCAAACTGATATATTAAGGCCTGATGTATTTTGCAAATAATTAAGTATGTGTGTGTGCACATACACTTAATATATTAATATATAAAGGGTAATATTTTCTAAAACATAAAAATATTATACTACAGTATAACTATCATACTTGATACATTCATTGTTGCTGTGTTAATTTTTTTGAATTTATAATATATAGTCTGTGCACATCACACTTTGATTTTTTTAGATCATTTGGTCTTTTATTAGTGAATTGTGTTTTCTCTGCACAGGTATGTCAATACCATAATTTCTATGATTTTCATATAATTAAAATTATAAAAATGAAGTTAATTAATGTGGTAGGCAGAATTCTAATATGGCCTTCATAATTTTTGCTCCTTTAAGCCCCTGATTATATTATATTACATGGCAAAGGCATTGTGCAAATGTAATTAAAGTTCAGTTGACTTTGAATTAATAAAAATAGAGATTATCCAGGTGGGCCTAACCTAGTCAGTCACGAGAGCCCGTCAAAAAAAATTTTCTTTGGTTGTTTTAGGAGAAGTCAGAGAGATTCAAATAGTGAGAATTCCATTGAAGGAAGGTTTTCTATTGCTGTGAGAGCAGAGGCCACAGGGCAAAGATCTAACAGTGACCTTAGAGGCAAAGGTATTCTGTAGCTGTCAATCTGCAAGAACATAAAGACATCAGTCCTATGACCATAAAGTAATAAATTATGCCAATGACCTGAAGAAAAAAACCTGTAAGTAATGTTTTGCAAAACCTCAAGATGAGAACTCAGACAAGCTGATACCTTGTTGTCAGTCTTGTGATACCCTGAACAGAGAACCTATGGTCATATACTACCTGAAATCCTGACCTACTGAAACTCTGAGATATTTAAATATTCTAAATTTATGTTAATTTGTTAAGCAGCAGTAGACAACCAATATAATTAGTAAAATTTGCTTGATAGGTTGATGAAACCTCGTAACACTTTCAGTGAGACAGGTTTAAGAGCACTGACAAGACAAGTAGGCTGGTTTATATTAGGTTGTGCGAAAGTAATTGTGGTTTTTGCCATTATCTTTCATGTACCAACTTAATAGCAGGGATTGCCAACCCCTGGACAGCAGACCAGTACCATTCCTGTCTGTGGCCTGCTCGGAACAGGGCCGCACAGCGGGAGGTAAGTGGCCCTGAGCAAACATTACCCAGTGAGTTCCACCTGTTGTCAGATTAGTGGCTGAACTCCACTTCCTATCAGATCAGTAGCAGCATTAGATTCTCATAGGAGCGCAAACCCTATGGTGAACTGCACATGCAAGTGGCTTAGGTTGCGTGCTCCTTATGAGAATCTAACTAATGTCTGATGATCTGAGGTGGAACAGTTTCATCCTGAAACCTCCCCTACCCTCACCGTCTGTGGAAAGTTTGTTCTTGCCATGAAACCCATCTCCTACGCCACTCACCTCCTGCTGTGCATCCAGCAATAGAAAATAATAGGCCATAGACTGGACTGGCACTGGTCTACTTCCCCCAGGGTTGGGGACCCCTGCTACAAACCAGCCTACTTGTCTTGTCAGTGTTTTTTAAACATATCTCACTGAAAGTGTTAGGAGGCTTCAGGAACCTATGAAGTAAATGTTACTGCTTGCATTGGGGACTGCTGGTCAGTTGCCTGAAGGCAATTAGGAAAATAAGGAGTTTAGAATGGGAAGAAGTAGGGCCCAAAGAAAGGTTTCTCTAGGTTTGAATTTCATTCAGATCCTCTCATGAATATACATAAATAATTTGGATTTGGAGAATTATAGAGTCTTCCTGGAAAAATTTCTACAAGTCAAAGTTACCTTTATAGTTATTAAGTGACTGGAAGACATTACAGACTAACAAGTTGCAGCTTTTTTTATGGACAGTTACTGAGGAAACAGAAAATAGATCAAACAATAATTTCACACATCATAAATGGCAAACCTAAATATAAATGAGAAGTGAAGGGACTCAGAGAGAAATTTGCAGAAGGTGATGGGGAAAAGAAAAGCATCCTAGAAACAGTCATAGACAGGGAACATTATCAAAGCCATCTAGAAACCAGGGAAAAAGAATTCTGTTTATGTTTTAACAGAGAACTACAGCACCTCAATAAAGGAAAATCGTTGTTGGAAAGTTTTTCAGGCACTGGAGTACATGCAGGAGTAATATTTTGGGACTCCCTGAGTCACACTCTGTCTACAGCTGAGGTTTGCACCTGCACAGTCTTAGATAGTTTCATTATATTATATTATATTATATTTTGCCATTGTTAGAATGGCAAAATATAATATGTTTACATTTGCAATATAATATGCATGTAAATATAGATGACATATGTTAATATTTTGAAAATCTCAGTCATATATTTATAGATATGTCTTCTTTCTGATAGCATTTGTTTATTCTTTCACTTTCACATTCTCTAGTTTTAATTATTCTAGTTATAAGAATTTACTTAAATAGCCTACTCATTGTGTCGTCTGAATAATATTAACTATTATCCTTATCATTTTTTTGCTCTACAGTTTTTTTGGAGTGTTTTTTTTTTTAAATTTTGTAATTTGAACAGTTTGAATATATGACTAATATTTTTTATTCTTTTTAATAAGGAAAGCATTTATAAGTCCATGGATTTTCCTCTTAGTAAAGTGTGCCTATTCTACAAATACTGAGGCACAATTTCGTTATTGTTATTCAGATATATTTTTCATTTCCTTTGAGATATAATTATTAAACTGCAGAACTGTGGAAAAGTCATCTTAGTAATGGTGAAATTTGACACAAGACTTGTTGACAAAACTAATCCAGATATGCAGACATCTGGGCAAAGTGCATAGCTGGAAAAAATACTGAAAAAATGTGAATGTGAAAAGAACTTGGCAGTATGGGAACAGAAGTAAAAGAACACAGTATGGGAACGGAAGTAAAGTTCATACTTTCAAATCAAGCCAAGTTTTCTTAGTTATGCCTGTTTGAAGCACCCTTATCTGAAACATTGTCTGAACCTCTCTAACTTAGATTTAGTGCACTTCTTGAAGGAATATAAAAATGAACTTGAAAGAAAAAGTTCATTTCCTTATTTAGTAGACAAAGACAGAGAGATTAGACCATTATGGGGAATCAAGGTAGATAGTTATGTTTAAAGGGAAATTTCTTCTATTTTGCTAAAGTACAACCAGGAAAAAAAAAATCACCTCCCTAGTCAGTCCAGATGCTTTCACCAAAATGCTGAAAACATAAACAAAAATCATCTGAAAAGAGATTATCTGAAAATGAGAAATCTGATTAAGGCATTTTGATGTTAAATATGACTTTTTTTTTTTTTTTTTTTTTTACCAACTACTCCAAGTGAGTTTCTGCAATAATTAATTTCTAGCATTAAAGCACAATCTTCTTGATATGCCAGATATAATCTTTCCTTCCATCAAAAATAGAAGGCAAAAAACTAACTTATACTGTATTATATATTCCACCCTTTTATTTTCTTGCTGCCAAAGACAGAGTCTAATAAATTTTTAGAATAAACATTTGGTTCAATACATCAAAGTATGTGTTTCAAAGGTTTCATTTGTCTCTGAATCTTTATTGACTCTAATTCTGATGAAAACACAATACTTAAATATACTTCAATATTTAGTAGACTAATCTCTCAGAACTTGGAAGTCAAATTCCTTTTTCAATAAAACTTAGAGTGTACTCAAATATTTTCTCAAAATACAGACATACCTCAGAGATACTGCAGGTTCAGTTCCAGACCTCAATAAACCAATGTTGCAATAAATCCAGTTAGATAATTTTTGTGGATTCTCAATGCATAGAAAAGTTATGTTTATACTATAGACTAGTAAGTGTGCAATGGCAGTATGTCTTCAAAAACAATGGACATACCTTAATTAAAAGTACTTTACTACTAAAAAGGCTTATGTTCATCTGATCTTTCAGTGCGTCATAATCTTTTTGCTAATGAAGGGTCATTCCTCAGTGTTAGTGGCTGTTGACTGACCAGGGTGGTGGCTGATGAAGCTTGGGTAGCTTTGGCAATTTATTAAAATAAGACAACAATGAAGTTTGCCATGTTGATTGGCTCTTATTCTCATAAAAGATTTCTCTGTAGCATACTATGTTCATTGGTAGCATTTTACCCACAGTAGAACCCTTTTCAAAATTGAAGTTGACCCTTTCCAACCCTGCCACTGCTTTACAACCAGGTTTATGTAATAGTCTAAATTATTTGTTGTCATTTGAGTAATATGCAGAGCATCTTTACCAGAAATAGATTCTATCCAATAAACCATTTTATTTGCTTATCCATAAGAAGAAGCTACTCAACCTCTAAGTTTTATCATGAGATTGCATGAATTCAGTCCCATCTTCAGGCTCCACTTCAAATCCTTTTTCTCTTGCTATTTTCACCATATATAGTTACTTCCTCCATTAAAGTCTTGAATCCCTAAAAGTCATCCATGAGAGTTAGGCTCCACTTCTTCCAAATTCCTGTTAGTATTTTGACCTAGTGTCAAGAATCATGGACATTCTTAATGGCACTTAGAATGGTGAATTCTTTGCAGAATGTCTTCACTCTTCTTTGCCCAGATCCATCAGAGAAATTACTATCTATGGCAGCTATAACCTTACAAAGTGTATTTCTTAAATAATAATTGAAAGTTGAAATTACTTTTTGATACTTGGACTGCAGAATGGATGTTGTGCTAGCAGGCATGAAAACATCATTAATCTTTTTGTACATCTTCATGAGAGTTCTTGAGTGTCAATGAGCAGCAATATTTGAAAAGAATCTTTTTTTATCTGAGCAGTAGTTCTCAACAGTGGGCATAAAATATTCAGTAAACCATTAAATAAACAGATATGTTGTCATCCAGGATTTATTATTCCATTTATAGAGCACAAGCAGAATAGATTTAGTCTAATTCTTAGGGGCTCTAGGAGGTTTTGAATGGTAAATGACCATTATCTTTAAGTTATCAGCTGCATTAACTGCTAACAGGAGAGTAGCCTGTCATGTAGAGCTTAGAAGCCAGGCATTGCCCTCTCCTTTCTAGCTGTCGAAGTCCTAGAGAACATTTTATTCCAGTACAAGGCTGTTTCATCAACATTGAAAATCTATTGTTTAGTGCAGCCACCTTCATCAATGAGTTTAGCTAGGTCTTCTGGATAACTTGCACCTCTACACCAGCATTTGCTGGTTCACCCTTCACTTTTATATTATGGAGATGGCATCTTTCCTTAAACCTCATGAGTCAATGTCTGCTAGCTTCAAACTTTTCTTCTGCAGCATTCTCACCTCTCTCAGCCTTCAGTGAATTGAAGTGAGTTAGGGCTTTGTTCTTGATAAAGCTTTGACTTAAGAGGATGTTGTGGTTAATTTGTTCTTCTATACAGAGCACTAAAACATTCTCCTTAGCAGCGATAAGGCTGTTTCACTTTCTTAACATTGTGTGCTCACTAGAGTGGCACTTTACGTTTCCTTCAAGAACTTTTCCTTTGTATTCACAACTTGACTAACTGACACAAAAGGTCTAGCTTTTGGCCTGTCTCAGCTTTGACATGCCTTCCTCGCTAAGCTTAATCACTTTTAGCTTTTGATTTAAAGTGCGTCCAGATGGTATCTCATTGAGATACCATCTCACACCAGTTAGAATGGCCATCATTAAAAAATCAGGAAACAACAAGTGTTGGAGAGGATGTG
>NW_012115167.1:906914-907880 GCF_000951035.1 Colobus angolensis palliatus
CCAGTGAATGGAAGATGGGGAAATGACTTGTTGGTGGAGCAGTCAGAACACATATGACATTGATCTGTTAGGTTCAGTGTCTTATATGAGCACGGTTTGTGGTGCCCAAAAACAATTAAAATAGGAACAACACAGACCACTGATCATAGATCACCATACAGATATAACATTAAAATTTGAAATGTTGTGAGAATTACTACAATGTGACACAGAGACATGGACTAGCATGTGCTGTTGGAAAAGTGGCGAGAGAGACTTCCTAGATCAAGATTATCACAAACCTTTAATTTGTAAAAAAGAATCCAATATCTGCAAAGTGCAATAAATCTAAGCACATACAATGAGGTATGACCATATTCATTTTTCATGGCTGCTATAACAAACTACCAGAAACTGAGTGGCTTAATATGTCAAAAATTTATTATCTCCCATTTCTAGTGGTTAGAAGTTTAAAATCAAGGGGTTGGAAATGTTGTTTTCTAGGCATAGAAAGATTCAATTTCATTATGGAAGCATTTGATTAAGCCAATTAACATATCCATCACCTCACCAATTTATAATTTTTCATGATAACAATGTTAAAAATCTATTTTAGCAATTTTGAAATATATCATACATTATTACTGTGTTCACCATGCAGCTTGGTTGAATCTTTCTTTAATGTATACATTAATCAAAATATCACATTGTACCCCATAACTATGTCTAATTATTATTTGTCAATTAAAAATAAATCAGTTTTTTAAAAAGAGAATAGTTTGTTTCTTCTAGAGGGCTCTAAAAGAGTCTGTCTCATTCCTTTCTCCTACCTCCATGTGACTGTCATCAGTCCTTGGGGACTCTTGACTTATAGATGCATGCTTCCAATTTTTGCATTTGTCATCATATGGCATTCTTCCTATATATCTTTGTCAAGATTTCCCTTTTGTTATAAGAACAGCAGTAATTGGGGTGGAGCAAGATGGC
>NW_012115167.1:914265-941776 GCF_000951035.1 Colobus angolensis palliatus
AAAAAAAAAAAAAAGAACAGCAGTAATTGAATTAGAGAATACCCTAACCTAATGATATATGATTTGGCTGTGTTCCCACCCAAATCTCTCTTAAATTATAGTTCCCATAATCTCCATGTGTCATGAGAGCAACCTGGTGGGTGGTAATTTAATCATGGGGGCAGTTAAGCTCAGGCTGTTCTCATGGTAGTGAGTTCTCATGAGATCTGATGGCTTTATATGGGACTCTTCTCCCTTTTGCTTGGCACCTCCCCTTGCTTCCACCATGTGAAGAAGGATGTGTTTGCTTCCGCTTCCACCATGATTGTTAAGTTTCCTGTGGCTTTCCCAGCTCTGTGAAACTGTGAGTCAATTAAGTCCCTTTTCTTTATAAATTTTGCAGTCTCAGGTATGTCTTTATTAGCAATGTGGGAACGAACTAATACACCTAATATGACCTAATTGAAACTGGGTTTACATTTGCAAAGACTCTATTTCTAAATAAGGTCACGTTCATAGGTATGTAGGGTTAGTTTGAACATATCTTTTGAGAAGATAAAATTCAATCCATAATACTTCTTTTAGCTCTCTCAACAATATTTTGTGCTTTCATTATTGTAATCCTGAACATATATTAAGTATATTCATAAGTATTTTATGCTCTTAGTGCTGTGGGTAGTATTTTAAATTTTTACTTTATATCAATTTGTCATTAGTTTATAATTATTTTTTATAGCAAACTTGTACTCTGTGGTTCAGATAAATCATTTTATTTTTTATAGTAGAAGTTGTAGATATGTTTGAGATTGTCTACATTGATAACCACTGAATAGATACAAATTACTTCTTTATTTTTAATCATTTATTTCTTTTTCTTGCCTCATTAAATTGTACAGGATCTCCAGTATAAAGTTGGACAGTAAGCAGATATCTTTGTTTTGCTTTCATTCCTGAATTTCCCATTATTTTATTTTTCTAGAGATTCCATTTTTCTACTTAATTCTGTATTGGTTCACTCATTATAAAACTTTTTTTTGAAATTCTTGAGTATAGTTTTTTATACTTATTAAACTATATCATCTAATCCCTATTGTCTGATTCCTGAAAAACAATCATCTCAGTTATTTTATTGTTTCTAATTTTTAGATTTTTGGATTGTGGTTGTTGTGCTTTGTTTGTTTTTTATCTGGAAGCCCGGTCTGGGACAAGGTCCTCTGTCATAGCATGCAATGGATTTATAGTTCTTAAACTCCAAAATTAAAAAAACAGCAGTTTTAAAGTCCTTGTCAATTAAATACAACATCTAAGGTCTGTTTGTACTTATTTTCTTGATTATACTTCACATTTTCCTATTTATTGGCAGGTCTAATAGATTTTAGGTGTTCAGATTGTTCAGTAAAGTTTTTATTTTTTTGAAGGAGCAGTATAGAATTTTTGTTTTGTTCTGATAGACCACTAAATTAATGAAGATCCTTGTTTGTGGCTGGTTTGATCATTCTTTTTACTGTTTACTGGTCTATTTGAGTTTTGAACTCTGTCCTTTGGCCTAGTTTTAACTCTCAAAACAAAGTCTTTCTGAGGCATCATAATGAAGCCTGACATTCTCAGTGAGGTTTTTCTACTCAGCTTAACATGGAATTCCAACTTCTGTTATCACTGTACCATCTTGGTTAGTTCTGTTCTGTTCTCAGTCCCACAGTGGCAATCTCATTTAGACTTTGCAGAGTCTCACCCAGTGTACAAGCCAGCTCATGGAAGCCACCCTAATTTGATATTCCAAGCTAATGTGTCCTTCTACCCTGTACCTTCTAAAACATTCCATCATTTTAATTACTTTTTCTCCAAAATTCCGAGTGCTGCAGCCACCTAGAACTCCAGTATTTACCTCCTCAGTTTAGAAAGACTGCCAATATGCTTGGGTTTTATCTTCTTGCATTAAGGCAGGTGCTTCCAGGTAGAAAGTTAGGCAATCATAGATCCTCACGTATTCCACTCTCTTAAATATGAAAGTCCCTATTGTCAATTCCTGAAAAACAATCATCTCATTTTTTTATTGTGTCTAGTTTTTAGATTTTTGGGTTGTTGTTGTGCTTTGTTTATTTTGTTTTTTTAGCTGGAAGTCCAGTCTGGGACAGGGTCCTCTGTCATAGCATACAGTGGAAGTACTTTTTCTTATAGGCTTCGGAAGACCAATGGAATATTTTAACCATATACTGCTGTTTTACTTTTTAACTTAATAAAAGTTATGAATTGACTAAGCTTATTTATCTCCAAAAAGATATGTATAAATAAGTAGTCAGAAACACCAAAAAAAATTATCAATTTCATGAACATATTTTATGAAAAATAGTCCAACATTCTGGAGATTTCAACAAGTAAATTTACTTCTTCATTCTTTTAATCATATTTATGTATGAAATATTGATTAAATTTGTCATTTTCTAGGCATTAAATTGAATGCTGAAGATTACAGTTGATAACCAAAAGTAGTTTACATGATGGTAAATAGAATATGATAGATGAATATGTAACATACCTTTGATGTCACTTTTATTATTACTATAATTATTATTAAGCTATGTAAAAGGAGCTATGTTAACACAGGTGAATAAATCATTAGCTCTGTTTTGACTCCACTGTGATGAGATTAAGATAAGATCCAAAAAAATAAATAGTGAGATTTTTCCTAGTAAATTAAATTTTATAACAAGTTTGAATAACTTCAAGAATTGTTGATACAGTAGAGCATGGCTGAAAAACTGGGTTTGGGCTAGCTGTAGGCCATGTCATGTTATGATTATTAATTTAATATGGTTCTGTGGGCATCAGATATTTATAGCAACGAATCTATTTTTATCAGCTACATGTTTTTGGAATTTAACTGTTTTGGCATACAGATGATATATTGAAGAAATTAGTGGCTAGTGTCAGGGAAAATTATCAGAAGGTTATTGCTGTAGTCAGTCAAGGGATGAGGAGCTGAATTATTGGTGTAGTTGTGAGATACAGAGAATAAAACAGATGGGAGAAATTTGTTTCATGAGCCATTATATTTTATGTAATGTATTGAATGCCTGTTGAAACCTTAGGTAGTAGATGGAGTACCCTAAAAATTGTTGACAGAAAGTAAATCTTTCATTCAGTAAATGTTAAACAACTTCTCCCCATAAGGAATTTTATAATGCTGGGATCAAATTGTGCTAGTGTAATAAATGTTTGCCCTATCTTGATTTTTACCTTCTTCTAGCTTCCCTTAAACACAACAATGAAAAAAGTGTTGGCAAATTGTAAAGTCAGTGGTGGGGACTGGAAGGGCTGCTCAGGGTGGAACTGGACCCAGAGAAGTAAAACAAAGCAAATAAGGTATTTTGCTGACCCAACCTTTCCAAAATGTTTTCTTTTGGAAAGTAAAATTAAAACGATTTTTTAAAGTCTTCTAGTTGCTATGTAAAATTGTATTATTACACATGAGTTAGTCAACCTTAGACAAAAGCGTTAACCATCGTTTAAAAAATTTTGGAGATGATAAATTATAGTTAACATCAGGACATTATAGCCTTCTAACCTCTCAAATCTCTGACTTGTTGCTCATTAGTATTGATAACTGCTAAATATATCTCTCAACTTTACTTTCCACCAAGCAGAAAAAATTGGCATTTTTCAGTAATGACCTCACAGTCTTCTCATTTCCCTAGATCTTTTTTCATGAAATTTTTCACTTTAGTTTTGAGTTATGCTTGCAGATTTTTATCTCTAATGAATTGTATGCCTTTGTCCTCAGCAAAAGTATTAAGCTAGACATATTAGTATGCAGTTACAGTCTTCTTTGTTTGCTCTCTATTTCAATTAGCCCTTTTATTTAAATTTAAATTTGGAGTTTTATTACTATGTTTTAACTAATTAGCTTTTATGTACACTGTGCTGTTCTGCCAATTTCCCCTACATTGTTTCAGGAATAAGTTTCTTACTGTATAGAATTGCTGAACGTCTCATAGCTTAGTATTTTCCAATTATTCTTTACACATTTGATTTTTTAAAGATCTATAAAATATAAAAAAAATTAAAAATAAACTTTCAGTTTTCAGTTTATAGAATCATTTAGTAGGTATAAATGTTTCCCTAATGTTTGTTTGAGATGGGTTGAGGTGCACATAAGATTAGTTGAGGAATTCCTTTGCAATACACAATCACAAATGCCTCTAATTATGAATTTTTAAATTACAAGAGCACATGACTCATTGTACATTCTTTTTTCAAGTCTCATAACTAGTTTTGCAGTAGCACTGAGACCCACCTTATGATTTGAACACCAGGCAATGTCTCTCTCTCTCTGTCTGTATCTATCTCTTTCTCTCTTTCTCTGCAATTTGCATACATCACCCCCTCTTCCAGGGCTAGTAGCTTTTTATGTGGCAGTTTGTTACAGCAGCAATAGGAAGCTAGTACAGATATTAGTACTAGAAAGTGGGGTACTTCTGTAGCACATACCATAATATGTGGAAGTGGCTTTAAAATTGGGTAATGGGTAGAGGCTGAAATAAGTTTGAGGAACATTATAGAAAATGCCTAGGGAGTCTTGAACAGAATGTTTGTAGGTTTATGGGCATTAAAAGGGTTTCTAATGAGGATGCAGAAGGAAGTGAGAAGCACAGGAGAAAAACTTATTGTCTTAGAGAATATTTAATTATATCCTTATAATTTTACCAATTTCTACCGATAGCCTTATATCCAGGCTATCGGTAGAAATACGGATATTAAAAGGACTGCTGTTGGGAGATCAGAAACGAATGAAAAATATGGTACTAGAGTCTGAAAGAAAGGGGATCCTTATTGTATGATGGCAGGAAACTTAGCTGAATTATATTTTTTAGTTGTGTGGAAAGGACTGTATCTGATAAACTTGGATATTTAGCCGAGGCGATTTCTGAACAATGTGTTGAAGATGTGGCTTTGTTTTTTTCTTATGAAATGTGAAATATAAGAGGAAAGATATAAATTGGCGGCAAAACTCTTATTCAAAAGTGAGCCAGGGCTTTCAAAACTTGCTACTATGAGGAGATTCACGGTCAGGAAAGCATGCTCTGAAAAAAAAGCCAAGTGTGTGACTTGACAACATTTTGCTACTGTCTGGAGGAGATCAAACGATCAGAGTATTTAATCACACAGGGGACTGTGAAGAGATTAGGCATGTGCTTAGGCATGAAATCCACAAAGGTATCTCAGCAGAAGCCATAAGTAGTGATAGAATTGTCTAGAAAAGATATGTAGAGGAGTTTCTTGTCGGATAGGGTGAAACTCCTGACATATGAGGAAGATAATAGTGGTACAACCACAAGCAAGAAATGTTGCCATCCTCTAGAGTAAGCTTGTCCAAAATGCAGCCCACAGACCCCATGTGGCTCAGGACGGCTTTGAATGTATTCCAACACAAATTCATAAACTCTCTTAAAGCATTATGAGATTTATTTTAGTCATCAGCTATATTTTTATGTGTGGCCCTAGATAATTTTTCTTCTTCCAATGTGGCCCAGGGAAGCCAAAAACTTGGACACCACTGCTCTAGAAGCTGGAAAACACAAGACACAATTTCTAGCCTAGAATCTTCAGAAAGAACTAGCCTTGCCAGCACCTTGACTTCATCACGGTGAAACTTATTGTGTACTTCTGCCTCCAAAACTGTAAGACAGAGCATAGTATGTGTACGTGTGTATATTTGTGTGTGCATTTAAATTACTCAGTTTGTCATTTGTTTATAGTAGCAATAGGAAACTATTACAGAGACTGGTTCCACTTGAAATTATTAGGTATGTACATAGATTAAGGGAGGAATGAGTAGATCTTTCATAATGGATTATAGGTAGATTTTTCTGAGAAAAATGTGTTGCACACAATTACGTTTATGTAACTGTATTAGGTTGTTTTGCCAGGTAACAGTAAAAAATGCTTAATTCTGGCGCATTCATCTGTTTCAAGTCTAAAGTATACTGCCAATTTTTTAACTTCTAACTTAGTCTATTAGTACTTGTCCCACACAAGAAGAATTAACTTTATGTTTTTATCTTTTTTTTTTCTGTATTGACAGGGGCAGATAGCTATTGCAGAGGAAATTATTATTCTGAGAATAACTGAGAGGTTAAATCTTTCTTTTGTTATGTTTCTTTTTAAAGCTCTGAATCAACATTTGGTGAGGCGAGAACGTCCATTTCATGCTGCTATTTTATCCAAATAAAGCATTGTAGAAATGTATGGCTATTAGTTAGGACTTGAGATACTAAAATAATTAAGGTGTATATATTTCAGCAACCTCTAGAGATTATTTGTGTATTATTTTTAGTTTATGAGGTTACATTCAGCTTGTATCAATCTATTCTGTTCATGTGTGCACTCACTAAATAGAAAAATTGAATACCATGCACATTTCATTATACCCTTTGCTTTTTCTCATTTAAACTATTTTGATAACAGAGTTACATAAGAATATTCTATAAATATTGACTTGTTAACAGAGCATCTTATTAAAAAGTATGGCTTTATATATGCAAGGGTTTTTAGCATAATCAAACTTCTTTACCTCATCTTATAAGTGAAGGTTACAGTTTTCTGCTGTTAGCTGGACCCCAAAGCATACGTTATCAAAAACCCTACAAATATTAGTGACTATGGCATCATAAAAATAAAATAACCCAATATTTATTAAGGTCAATTTTTACAACTTCAAGCTTCATCATTAGGTGCTGTGTTAATATTTGCCTAATTTGTATTACCCCGCAAAATGTTATTAGAACAAAATTAGTAGAAAGCCACTGTAAAGAGAAGGAGCAATTTGATATTTATTTGTTTTCCATCACATCAAATAGTATGGAAAGTTTCCAGGCCCTTACAGTAGGAAATTACAGGTAGGATGTTGAGGTCTGACAGCATTCTGTGTGACAGATTTTTCTGTTTCTCTAGAATGAGGAGGCTCCAAAACAAGAAATCATAAACTCACACATACTGTTTCAATATTCTGACAAATTTAACTCCCTCATTATTGTGAATCAGCTAGAAATTTTATTTTAATTATCACACTTCTGGATGCATCATTTTGCAACCCTCAGTGCTTCTACAGGTGGATTATAGGAGAAAGCCTTTGTTATGTCTGATTAGGCTCCTTAAAAGCTCCTTGACCTTGGCCAAATTCTTTGAATTATCTGAGATCACTCTTGTGATCTGCATAATGCTTATTTTCTTACAGGTTTTAAGTTGGAAAACTTGAAGTATACTAATGTTGTGTAGGGTTTTCCTGAATTCTGGTATTAATAATCAGAAACAGATTTAATATTCTTCAAATATTTACAACATCTCAGGTAAAATTGGTTTTCCTTTGAAATAAATCATGGAAGCAAAAACCTCCAAAATATTTGTAGTTACTTTGCCTGTGTCTTAATCTAATATTAAGGCAGATAAAAATAGAGAATAATAACATGCTATGATATTACTGGGTGTCATATTCCTAGGAGTTGGAAAAATAACATAGCAAGGCAGGTGACTACTACTAAGTACCTTTTTTTTTCATTAACACAACAGCATGTGCCCTAAAAAATGGCATGTATTTGTACAGGAAACTAATGTAAATAAAAATAACAGTAAATGGAATGTGCTGTTGGCATCATATGAAATGATACACATTTTACAGGCAAGAACCCTATACAGTATATCTCATTATTTCTATTTGACTGATGAAGGAATTGCAGATGGGTGAACTCAACTATATCACTCAGCATCACTCAGCTTGTAAGTTGCAACTGTCTCTTATTTCAATGACTGTGCTCTTATCACCATGTGATGACACTGCCAAAGAAATGTGTTGGCATGAAAGTAAAATATTGTGTACTTTGGATGATGGATGGAGCAGTTTATTAAAGAGACAGACTTATTCTACATTCCCTCAGCCTTCTTTGTAATAAACCTTTCCCTTCTGTAAAAAAGTTTTCATTGTTTTACGTTTTAAAATATTGCTTCTTTTCTAAGACTGAAATTTAGTAAAATATTGCCAGCTTGAATGATTTACCTGCTGAAAAATATGCAATACATCTACAAAGACCAATTATGACTTTTTTAGGTTTCACGGAGTCAGAATTTCTAAGAAACAATATCTTTGTTTCTGTGACTCTACTGAATGATTATACACATGAATCTATAGCAAGTTCTCTAGTTTATTAGTTTAGTTATGTAAAATTATTTAGGATATTGTTTATTCATGTTAAAAAAACTATTCTCACATAATTAGAATTTATATTTTAAATAGAAGAGAGGAACTATGCTTGATACTGTGTGATGAGTTCACAAGTTTAGTGCCTCACTGTTTGCTGTTTTATGGTCAACTAACTTGAAAATTGGTGTGATTAAAACAAAACATAAAAATTAAAAAAAAATTGATACAGCCTACAGAAGACTTTTTCTCAGATTCTTATTATAATTTAAATAGTGTACTTGCTTTTATGGCATGACAGAACCCCTGGGGCTAAGAGAAAAAACATTTTCTCTCTGTTACATTAAATCTGCTATCTGTTCTATCTGTTAAACTAAAACCTGGCATTTATAGCTTTGAAATATATATTACACATTATAGATGTCTTAATTTTGTGTGAGCTAGTAAATCTCCAACATCGTTCTACCTGTATACTTTTATGGAGCCCATCAATATTACTGCTTTACTGTGTGTGCATATGTGTATACAGTATGTGTGTATGTGTGTACATACATATACACACAGTTTTTGTATATGTACAGTATATATGTATGTATATGTGTGGTTTGTGTGTGTATGTATGTGTATGTATATAGACTGGTGGAGCATCCCTAATCCCAAAATTCAAAACCCAAAATGCTTCAAAATCTGAAACTATTTGAGCACAGACATGACGTAGTGACAGCTTTGCTTTCTGATGGATCAACGTACACAAGCTTTGTTTCATGCGCAAAAGTATTAAAACTATTGCATGAAATTACCCTCAGGCTGTTTTCATAGGTGTATATTAAACATAAATGAATTTCATGTTGAGACTTGAGTCCCATCCTTAAGATATCTCACTATGTATATACAAACACTCCAATATCTGAAACAATCAGAAATCTGAAACAATTCTGGTCCTAAGCACTTTGAATAAGGGATGCTCAATCTGTACCTACAGTTAATTGTTACATATACATATATACACACACACACACACACACACACGTACACACATATATATGATTATAACTTCAATTACTTATATATATGTGTATGTAATTACTGCAATTATGTATACATATATGTAATGCAGAAATAAGAGTAATATATGCTTTTCCAGCAAATGACTATTTTTTCCATATGGGCATAGCATTTTTATATAAAATAATACAGTCATACCTTGGAGATATTGTGGGTTCACTTCTAGACCACCACAATAAAGCAAATATTGCAATGAAGTTAAAGGATTCTTTTTTGTTTTCCCACTGCATATAAAAATTATGTTTACACTATAGATTATTAAGTATGAAATAACATCATGTTTTTAAAAATGTGTATTACCTTGATCAAAAATATTTTATTGCTAGAAAATGCTAACAATCATCTGTACCTTCAGCAAGTCATAATCTTTTTTCTGGCCTAGAGTCTTGCTTTGATGTTGGTAGCTGCTGCCTGATCAGAGTGGTGGTTGGTAATGGTTGGGGTGGCTGTGGCAATTTCTTAAAATAAGACAACAATGAAGTTTGCCACATTGATTGACTCTTCATAAACTATTTCTGTGTAGCATGCAGTGCTCTTTGATGACATTTTACACATAGAGGTTTCTTGAGAATTGGAGTTGGTCCTTTCTAACTCTGCTGCAACCTTATTAAGTAAGTCTACGTGATAGTCCAAATTTTTGTTGTCATCTTCATAATGTACACAGCATCTTCATGAGGAGTAGATTTTATCTCAAGAAACCAGTTTCTTTGCTCATCTATAAGAAGCAACTACTACTTCTCCAAGTTCTATCATGTGATGGCTGCAATTCAGTTGCATCTTCAGACTAGACTTTTCATTCTATGTCTTCCTATTTTCACTACATCTGTAGTTACTTCCTCAACTAAAATTACAAACCCCTCTGGGTCATCCATGATGGTTGAAATCAATTCCTTTTAAACTCTTGTTAATGTTGCTCTTTGACCTCCTCCCATGAATCACTAATGTTCTT
The DNA here is from genome assembly GCF_000951035.1 of Colobus angolensis palliatus. Classification (NCBI taxonomy): domain Eukaryota; kingdom Metazoa; phylum Chordata; class Mammalia; order Primates; family Cercopithecidae; genus Colobus; species Colobus angolensis. The sequence goes on from NW_012115167.1 coordinate 924,450, forward strand.
AATGGCATCTAAAATGGTGAATTCTTTGCGGAAGGTTTTCCATTTACTTTGCTCAGATCAGCCTGATAAATCACTATTTATGACAGCTATTAACTTATGAAGTATGTTTCTGAAATAGTAATACTTGAAAGTCAAAATTACTCCTTGATCCATGGGTTGTAGAATGGTTGTTGTGATAGCAAGCATAAAACCAACATTAATCTGTTTGTACATCTCCATCAGAATTCTTGGGTCACCAGGTGCATTGTCAATGAGCAGTAATACTTTTAAATGAATTTTTCATTATTTTTTCTGAGCAGCAGGTTTAATGGTGTCATTAAAATATTCAGTAAAACACTCTGTAAGCCAGATATATTGTTCAATTTATAGATTACATGAAGAGTAGTAGATTTAGCATGTATTTTAAGGGCTGTAGGATTTTCAAAACAGTAAGTAAACATTGGCTTCAACTTGAACTCACCAGGCCCTCTAGTGCCTAGCAAGAGATGCAGACTGTTCTTTGAAGATTTGAAGCCATGCATTGACTTCTCCTTTCTAACTATGACAGTCTTAAATGGCATCTTTTTTCATCATAAGACTGTTTTATCAGCATTGAAATCTGTTGCTTAATATAGTCATCTTCGTCAGTGACATTAGCTAGATCTTCTGGATAACTTGCTGCAGTTTCTACACCAACACTTGCTGCTTCACATTGCACTTTTATGTTATGGAGATAACTTTTTCTCTTAAACCTCATGAACCAAACTGGTAGTTTTAAACTTTTCTTCTGCTGTGTTCTCACCTGTCTAAGACTTTATAGAGCTGAAGAGAGTCAGGGCCTGGCTCTGGATTAAGCTTTAGCCTAAAGGAATGCTGTAGCTGGCTTCATCTTCTATCAAGAACACTAAAACTTTCTCCATATCAGCAATAAGGCTTACTCACTTTCTTATCGTTCATGTGTTCATTGGAGTAGCACTTTTAATTTTCTTTAAGACTATTTCCTTTGCATTCCAACTTGGCTGTTTGATGTGAGGCCTAGCTTTTGAGCTATCTTGGCTTTGACAGGACTTCCTTACTAACCTAATCATTTCTAGCTTTGGATTTGGTGAGAAACATGTGACTCTTCCTTTCACTTGAACATTTAGAGGCCATTGCAGGATTTTTAACCCATTTAGCTTAATTTCAATATTGTTTTGTCTTCAGGAATAGGGAGGCCCAAGGAGAGGAAGAGATGGAAACAAACAGCTGGAGAGCAGTTAGAATACAAACAACTTTATTAATTTTGTTTTCATCTCAGAAGGGCATGGTTCGTGGGACTGCAAGACAATTAAAATAGTAACATCAGGCCAGGCATGGTGGCCCACGTCTGTAATCCCAACCGGGCAGATCATGAAGTCAGGAGATCGAAACCATCCTGGCTAACATGATAAAACCCCGTCTCTACTAAAAATACAAAAAATTAGCCAGGCGTGGTGGCGGGCGCCTGTAGTCTTAGCTACTCAGAGGCTAAGGCAAGAAAATGGCGTGAACCCACGAGGCGGAGCTTGCAGTGAGCTGAGATCACGCCACTGCACTCCAGCCTCCAGCCTGGGCGACAGAGCGAGACTCCTTTAAAAAAAAAGTAACATCAAAGATCACTAATCACAGATCAACATACAGATACAATAATAATGAAAAAGTCTGAAATACTGTGAGAATTATTAAAACATGGCATAGAGAAGCCGAATGAGCATACGCTGTTGAAAAAGTGGTGCCAATAGACTTGCTCAATGCAAGGTTGCCACAAACCTTCAATTTGTAAAAGAACGTCTGCAAAGTACAATAAAGGGAAGCACAATGAAATGAGTTCTATGCTTATACATTGATATAATATATAATTATAAAACATGATATATAATAAATATATTAAGAGTGCAACTAAGGAATATATTAATGTGTCATGTTAATATATATTAGATATTAATAAAAATTGATATAATATTAAAATAGTATTTTATATATACATACAGTTCCCATATATTTTAGAAAACATAGTCATTTGATAAAAGCATATATTACTCTGATTTCAAAATGTAATTTCATAATAAAGAGGGCAATAAACTTAGATTATTTAGTTGCTCACTCTTAGTTAATAATGACCTAGATGACCAATCTGTTACTTGAGTGAAGAATGGACCAATAATTTGATACATGGTAAATATGATTTTTTCCAAATAAAATTATAAAACGTGTATACATTTGTGGCACCTTTAAAAATAATAAAACAATAATTTTATATTCTTCCAGTAAAATCACAAGAATCTCTTCTTAGTAAACAAAGATAAGTTGTTCAGTTGCAAAAAATAAAAAGCAATAGCTTTTTATTCTTCCGGTTTTCCTTATTATAAATTTGCAAATAAGGTTACAGTTGGAGAGAAGTTTTCCTTTATTTTGGGAAATTTCTTTCTGATCAAATAATCTACCCAAAATAGACAGGTTTCCACAGATTTTTATGCAGTTTGCTAGATATATTTTTCTATATAAATAATGTAATGTATCTGCTATAGGAGAGGGTTTCTGATAAGTCTTATATTATTGGTGTTTTTCTTGTGGACAAATGATTTTTCTAAAGCCTGAGTGAATAATGGACTGGACTTTTGGATATAATAGTGTTGGCTTAATTTCATCTCTATTGTTCAATCAATCTATTATGCATAACAAGTATACATTTAGCTGGGTTCAGATTACATAGTGTGGTGGAGAAGATCATGTGATGGCCAAATGCCCTTGCAAAGGAAGACTTGCTACTCTAGCCACTGGGAGTACTTCAGCCCCTTCTCTAGCTGCCTCAGCTATGCAGAGCTGCCACAGGACCTGAATTGTAACACAGCTTCTCCCTTGGCCCCTAATAATCATAACTGAGGGTCTCCTTCCCTGAAGAATCATCCAGCCTGTAATCTAGAACTCTGAGAGCCTCAGAGGAGACAAGAATTCCCTTGTGGAATACATACATGTTACACACACACACACACACCATTTTAAAATTATTTTTCCCTTTTTATTCCTCTTGCTGTGTGTGCATGTGTGTGTGTATACACATATGTATATATGTGGTTTAGGCAAGCTTTTCTCCTCTTTAATATCACATGTGAGCATTTTCTGAGCTAAATAAGAAATCTAGGCAAATTTTGTGTGATTTTTAAAATAATCACTTTGCATAGCTGTGCCACTATTTTATATTATTTAGCAATAGCTTTTTATTCTTCAGGTTTCCCTTGTTATAAATCAAACAACACTAAATGTCTATAAATTTTTGTGTACAAGAGTTCGTCTTTTTCCTCTGCCACGACAATTCTGATTATTACAAATTTGAATTTATGAAAAGCAATTCAATATATTTTATTTGTAGATACAGTGGTTTTATTTTAAAATATAAGTGGGTCCAATAAAATGTTAATGAATAACAAAAGTCAGAGCCTAAATGAAATTCAGTTTATTAGAATAGGCTTTTAAATTTTTGATGGATATTGAATTAATCATGAGTTTTTCACCCAGGTCTTTCATTTTGATAAAATTACAAAATTTTATAAACCGCATCTCTCTTGTCTTCAATTATTTGTTCTCCATTAAAAAAAAAATTCCTGTGCCTTGGAAACTATAAAATTTTTAAGGCAAACTTTTTTTTCAAAACTTTTGAGTTAATTGTATCCTATTAAAAATTTTTATAACTTGTAATTGGATTCACTAGTTTTATTACCATCTATAATACTCAAACAGTTTACAACCAGATTTCATGATGTTAATCTGCTTTCCAGGATACTCTGTAATGCCTCTGCTTGCTTGTTATCTAATATTTATTAGATATATACATATATATGTATATGCAGGTATATATGTGTGTGTGTATATATGTTTGTGTAAATATACATATACACACACACTTTTTTGCCCCAGCCACCTCTAGCCAGATGACATATTATTGGTTGTAGTTATGATGCAATACTGTATTTTTTGTTGCACCTAATTAGTTACTGATGGAAAAGTCCATATAACTTAAACACTTAAGTCCATATTAAATACATGTGGATCATTAAAGAAAAGCTGCTTCCAACAAATTCAGAAGATACAAGTATACAAAGGAATTTCTGTACTCAAATATCCATGTTTCTTTTTAAATATTTGTTATTTGTTTTCAAACTGGAACAATGTATGCAAATGTTTTGCCAAATGTGTTATATGTTTTTGTTTCATTTAAAGCAAACTTACGCTATCAATATTGAATTATATCATCCACTAGTAAAACCAACTGCTTTATGTGTTACTTTTTAAAAATTATTTTTCTAAAACATCTTACCCACCTCCTAGCCAATATTGTATTTAAGCTGGGATCAGTAGGCCAAGTACTGGGGGAAGGAATCTCTGTCACTGATGAGCAACTAAAGGTCAATATGTCCAAGATTACCCAGAATCTCAAACATCTAACAGGTTTTTACATTTTCCTTGGGAAATGTTTTCTATTTTTTCTACTTTTCCTTGGGAAAAAGTTTTCTACTTTTCCTTGGGAAATAATACCTTCATAAAATTAGGAAAAAAGATATCATCACTAAATATTATGTTAGCGGCAGAGTTTTTTATTGTTCAATTCTATTTAATTACAGAAATGCTGCTCATAACCCATGGAATTGATTTATAATTCACAAATCAGTCATGACCCACAGTTTGAAAAATACTGGTACAAATAGAACCCAAAAGCTAAGATCTCACTTTTTAAATGTTTCACAAAGTACATTAAAAAAGGAGAAAATATATGGAAAATAAAAATTGTTTATACTTGTATTTTTAGTAAATCTTTCTTTCTTCTTTATGAGTTTTGTAGCAAAAGAAACCAGTCAATTGTTCTCTGACTTTGGGGAAGAATATGCAGGCATTAGGTCAGAATTTCAGACATGCATGCCCTGGTTGTGGAGATAGGAGACCCCTGAGCACGTGGCCTGCCTGGGCTTTGGACTTCCTTTTCTGGTGGTACACCAGCAAGAAGGAAGCTGCTGTCACTGAGGTGTGTGTGTTCCTTCACTGCATCCTGTTCTGGGATCATTCACGTGAATAAATGCAGTCTTGTTCAGGCATCATGATGAAGTCTTTTCTGTTGTTCTATTGGTGTCTGCTGCTTGTGGGACTTGGGACTTTGTCTGCTAAGGTTGGGCCGTAGTCTTATACGGCTGAAACATCCTCCGTGGGTCTTGAGAATTATTTTACTGAACTGCCACAAATTACATAGTGAACCCTGGCATGTTTGGGGTTCATAGAAATGAGGGGCAACCCATAAATAGGGGGGCAAAGATAACAGTATTCTGCCATATATTGTGAGTGTATATACATACATAAATGTATATAAATGTTTATATAAACATATGTTAATATACATACATTCATGAAACTTTGATTTATGAAGCAGGGTAAGTGGCAAAATATGCCCCGTATCTAATGTGATGGTTTTAGAGCCCCCACAAAGTGTCAAAGTCACCTACCATGGGCTTTGTGGATTTTCTGGCAGCTGAGTTTGTCCAGGGATCAGCTATGGAAAGGGGGAGATACTGGACTTCCGGGTGATCTTCCTCCCGTGCCCCCTGCTCTTGCTTGGATAGAACCTGGGACTTTGTCTCTCCATGACAAATTTTATCTCCCTAACAGAAACAACAAACTGTCCTTTTCCTTGGCCATACCCAGATGGATTGCAGGAAATCCATCAACAATCATTTGAAGATAGACAGAATAATCATCCAAATGCAAAGTATAGTTCCATGTGCGGCTCTGGAGTGGGCAGGAATGCTACCTTTCTTGTTATCCGTAACAAGAAATATCCTTGGGCCATGTCCTGAAATGACTTATAGGAAGGCTGCAAACAACCAAACAGAGTAACAAACAATTTATCATTAGATTGAAATTTTACCTAGTTTGCTCTTTTATTAATAACAACTAGAAAGGCATAATGAAGATACAGATGACAATAATCAGAACCAACATTCGAATAGTTACAAGATAATAACCATATATTGAGCATTTGCTCTGTGCTCTGATAGGAGCTTTGTCTCAAGATCTCTGTTACTGTAACACTGAGATGTACACATCCTTTTGTATGATTTCCCTTTGACAGGTACATCAACAACACAAGGTAATACTAGTCCCATTTTCTTTGGAATAAAATATAGTTTTGCACATGAGGTGGATAAGTAATTTTAAAAATATTGTAAGAAATTTTATCTTTTAGAAAGCTTTTAATTCACTGAAGAAATAAGTGGAAAGCACAGAGAGTTACTGTATAATTCCTGTCCCCGCATGGCACAACCTCTCCTGCTTTCAATATCCTGCACCACAGCGGGACATTTATTATATTAGATGAACCTACCTTGACACATCATTATCACCCAAAGTCTGTAGTTGAGGATTCACTCTCAATATGGCACATTCCTTGGATTTTGACAAATGAATAATGACATGTTATCTACTATTAAAGTATCATGAACAGTGGTTTTGCCGCCCTAAAAATCCTCTGTACTCTGCTTATTTATTCCCTCAGCCTAAGCCAACTCTAGGCAACCACTGATCTTTTTACTATTTTCATAGTTTTACCTCTTCCTGAATGTCATATAGTTGACATTGTACAGTATGTAGCCTTTTTAGATTGGCTTCTTTCACTTAATAGTATGCATTTAAAGTATCTTCACATATTTTTATGGGTTGATAGCTCATTTTTAAGCCATGAATAATATTCCATTGTCTTAATGTACCACATTTTATTTATCCTTTCACCTAACAGAAGAACATCTTGGTTGTTTCTAAGTTTTGGCAATTATGAATAAAACTGCTATAAGCATCTGTGTGCAGTTTTTCTGGGTGGGTACATGTTTTTAGTTCATTTAGGTAAATACCAAGAACTACAGTGCTAGATGATATGATAAGAGTATGTTTAGTTTTGTAAGAAATAGCCAAACTGTCTTTCAAAGTGGCTGTGCCACCTGCATTCCCACAAGCAATACATGAAAATTTTTGTTGTTCCAAATACTCACCAGCATTTGGTGTCAGTGTTTTGGATTTTCACCAATCTCATAGGTGTGCATTGATAATGCATTGTTTTAATTTGCAATTTGCTAATGACATATGATGTTGAACATATTTTCATGTGGTTACTTGCTATCTATATATCTTCTTTGGTGAGGAGTTCAGGTCTTTTGCCCATTTTCAAATTGGATTGTTCGTTGTCTTACTGTCAAGTTTTAAGAATTCTCTGTATGTTTTGGATAACAGCTCTTTCCCAGATGTATCTTTTGAAAATATTTTCCTCCAGTCTGTGGCTTGTTTTCTCATTGTCTTTTACAGAACAGAAGTTTTTCATTTTATAAAATTCCAATCTTGCCAGAAGTGGTGGCTCACGCCTCTAATCCCAGCACTTTGGGAGGCCAAGGTGGGTGGAACACCTGAGGTCAGGAGTTTGAGATCAGCCTGTCCAACATGGCAAAACCCCGCCTCTACTAAAAATACAAAAATTAACTGGGCATGGTGGTGCGTGCCTGTAATTACAGCTACTTGGGGAGCTGAAGCAGGAGAATTGCTTGAACCCGGGAGCTGGAGGTTGCAGTGAGCCGAGATGTGTCACTTCACTCCAGCCTGGGTGATAGAGCAAGACTCTGTCTTCAAACCAAACCAAATCAAACCAAACCAAACCAAAACAAAACAAAAACAAAACAAACTTAGAATTTTTTTTTTTTAAATTTTTCGTGGATCATGGCTTTGCTATATCTAAAATGTTATCCCCAAACTTAAAGTCATGTAGACTTTCTTCTTTGAGCTGCAAGGTTTTGGTAGATGGTATTTAACAAATTGAGGAAGTTTCCCTCTATTTCAAGTTTGCTGGAAGGTTTTATTATGCATGAGTATTGGAGTTTGTCAAATGCTTTTCTGCGTCTATGTGTATGATCATATGATTTTCCTATTTTAGTCTGTTGATATGGTGAATTTCGTTGATTGGTTTTCAAATGTTGAACCTTGAATCCAGACTTATATAGCTATAATATCTCACTTTTGTAATGCATTGTTCTCCATTTTGTTGGATTTTATTTGCTAATATTTTGATGAGAATATTTACCTAAGTGTTTATGAGAGATACTGGTTTGTAATTTTTGTTTTCTTCTAATGTCTTTATCTGGTTTTGGTATTATGATAATTTTTCCTTCTTGCTAAGAGTTAGAAATTGTTCTTTCTGCTTCTAATTTCTAGAATATCTTGCATAGAATTCATGTAATTTTGTTCTTAAATCTTTATTAGAATTCATCAGTGAAACTATACAGGCCTAATTTTTTCTGGTAGGTTATGAATTATTAATTCAACTTATATAGTAACTATAGGATTGCATACATTATCAATTTATCCTTAGGTGAGTTTTGATATTTATTTAAGGAATTAGGTCCACTTCATCTAAGTTATCAAATTTGCAGGCATAGAGTTGTATATCATATATATTTATTATCCTCTTAATGTACATGAAATCTGATGACCCGTGCTTCACTTCTGATACTGTGAACTTGTGGGTTTTTTTTTTTTCTTTTCTTTTTTTCTCTTGGTTAGCTTTCCTAGAGCTTTATCAATCGGTGCTATTTTCAAAGAACAAGATATTGGTTTTGTTTATTTTTTCTATTGTTTTAATGTTTACAGTTGTATTGATTTCTCCTTTAACTGTTATTATTTCTTTTATTCTTTGTGCTTTAGGCTTAATTTACTTTTACCATATTCCTCAAATTTTTCTATGTTGTACTTTCATTGTCATCTAGTTCAAAATATTTTTAAATTTCTCTTGAGATTTCTTTTATCCATGTGTTATTGTAAAGAGTTTTCTAAAAGTTTCTGAATATTTGAGGATTATTCAGGTATTTTTCATCATTAATTTCTAGTTTAATTCAACTGTGAGCTGCAAAATACTGTGTATGATCTCTATTATTTTAAATTTGCTTAGGTGCGTTTTATGGCCCAGAATATGGTCCATCTTGGTGAATGACCTAAGTGAACTTGAAAAGCTGTTGTTGAATGGAATATTATATAAATATAAGTTACATAAAGTACATTGATAGTACTGTTCAGCTCAGCTATATCTTTACCAACTTTTTGGCTGCTTAATATATCAAGTACTGACAGAGATATATTGAAGTCCCCCATTATAATTTTGGATATGTCTATTTTTCTCTGCAGATCTACCAGCTTTTGCCTCATGTATGTTGATCTGTTGAAGTACCTACATTTTTAGGATTGTTGTATCTTCTAGGAGAATAGTCCTTTATCATCACATAATAGTCTTATTTAATCTTTGCTAATTTCCCTTTTTTCTGAATTTTGATTTATGTGAAACTATTATGGATATTTTTATATTAATGATAGCATGGTATATGGTTAACCATCTTCTTCCTTTCAACTTATCTAAGTATTTGTAATTAAAGAGAGTTTGTTTCTTATAGAAAACATCTAGTTGATTATTACTGTTTAGTGATCCATTTTGACAGTATTGTCACTTAATTAGTATATTCAGATGGTTAATATTTATTTTAATTTTTATTTTTTACAGTTCAATGACTTTTTTAATGTTTCAATACCTTTAGGGGTACAATTAGTTTTTTGTCACATGGATGAATTGTATAGTGGTGAAGTCTGGGATTTTAGTGCACCCATCTCCTGAGTAGTGCATATTGTACCCAGTTGCTCATCTTTCATCCCTTTCCTACTCTTCTCCTTTCTGAGTCTCCAGTGTCCACTATACCACCCTGTCTTTGTGTACCCATAGCTTAGCTCCCACTTACAAGTGAGAACATGTGATTCTTGGTTTTCCATTCCTTACTTCACTAAGAATAATGGCCTCCAGTTCTATCCAAGTTCCCACAAATACATTATTTCATTCTTTATTACAGCTGAGTATTAGTCCATGGTGTGTGTGTGTGTGTGTGTGTGTGTGTGTGTGTGTGTATGTGTGTGTGTGTGTGTGTGTGTGTATTTTTTTTTTCATGGGCTGATAAACACTTAGGTTGATTCCTTATCTTTTCAATTGTGAATTGTGCTGTGATAAACATATACATGCAGGTATCTTTCTGATATAATGATTTATTTTCCTTTGGATAGATATCCAGTAGTAGGATTGCTGGATTGAATGGTAAATCTTTTAGTTCTTTGAGAAATCTCCATATTTTTTCCACAGAGTTTGTACTAATTTACATGCCTGCAACAGTTTATAAGCATTGTCATTTCACCATATCTGTGCCATCTTTTTTTTTTTTTTTTTTTGGACATTTTAACAATGGCCATTCTAGCTGGGGTAAGTGGGGATATCATTTTGGTTTTAATTTGCATATCCCTGATGATAATAATGTTGAGAATTTTTTCATTTTTTTTGCCATTTGTATATCTTCTTTTAAAAAAGCTATTCATGGCATTTGCCCACTTTTTAATAGGATCATTTGTTTTCATCTTGCCTATTTGTTTGAGTTACTTGTAGATCCTAGATATTAGTTCATCATTGGATGCATCATTGGCAAATATTTTCTCTCATTCTGTAGGTTGTAGGTTTACTCTGATGATTATTTCTTTTGCTGTGCAAAATCCTTTTAGTTTAATTAAGTCCCACTTACTATTTTTAGTTTTGTTGCATTTGCTTTTGTGATCTTTGTCATAAATTCTTTGCCTAGGCCAACATCCAGAATAGATTTTCCCAGGTTTTTCTCTAGAAATTTTATAGTTTCAGATCTTATATTGAAGTCTTTTATCGATCTTGAGTTAATTTTTGTATATGGTGAGACATAGCAATCCGGTTTTATTCTTCAACATGTGGCTATCCAATTTTCCTAGCACCATTTATGAATAGGGAGTCTTTTCTCTAATTTTTATTAATTGTATGCTTTGTCAAAAATCAGTTGGTTGTAAGAATTTGGCTTTATTTCTGGGTTCTCTATTCTGTTTCATTGGTCTATGTATCTACTTTTATACCAATACATGCTATTTTAATGACTATAGCTTTACAATATAACTTGAGGTTGGGTAATGTGTTGCCTCTGAATTCTTTTTGCTTAGGATTGGTTTGGTTACTCTACACATTTTTGGTTTCATATGAATTTTGCAATAGTTTTTTTCCAATTCTGTGAAAAATATTGTTGGTTGTTTGATAGAAAATGCATGGAATCTATAGATTGCATTGGGTGGTATGGTGGCTTTCATGATATTGTTCTTCCAATCAATGAACATGAAATGTATTTCCATTTGTTTGTGTTATCTCTGATTTCTTTCAGCAGTGTTTTGTAGTTCTCATTGTAGATATATTTCACTTCCTTGGTTAAGTGTATTCCTAAGTATTTTTTTGTAGCTCTTGTAAAGGAGATTGCACTCTTTATTATATTCTCAGCTGGAATTGTTGCATAGCAGTGCTATTAACTTGTGTATATTTATTTTGTAATCTGTGAGTTTATGGAATTTATTTATCACATCTAGGAGTCTTTTGAAGGAATATTTAGCATTTTCTAGGTATGAGATCATATCATCAGCAAACAGAGATAGCCTGACTTCCTCTTTTCCAATTTGGATGCCCTTTATTTCCTTCTCTTGCCTAATTGCTCTGACTAGATGATTAATATTTAAATAATTGTTAGTGTATTTAGATTCATATCTACCATGTTTTAATAAATGTTCTACTTGTTGCATTTGTTCATTGGCCTTACCCTCCTCTTCCTTTGATCTTCCTTCTTTGATTTTGAGCATAATGTGTTTCATTGTATCTCCTTTGTTAACATTAAAAGTGTATTTCTTATAAAAAGAATTAGTGGTAATCTTAGCATTTCTTTTTTCTTTTTTTTTTTTTTTTTTAGATGGAGTTCCCCTCTTTCTCCCCGGCTGGAGTGCCATGGCCGGATCTCAGCTCACTGCAAGCTCAGCCTCCCGGGTTTAGGCCATTCTCCTGCCTCAGCCTCCCATGTAGCTGGGACTACAGGCCCCCGCCACCTCTATTGTATTTTTTTTTTTTTTTTAGTAGAGACGAGGTTTCACCGAGTTAGCCAGGATGGTCTCGATCTCCTGACCTGGTGATCCGCCCGTCTCGGCCTCCCAAAGTGCTGGGATTACAGGCTTGAGCCACCGCGCCCGGCTATCGTAGCATTTCTAACATATACTTATAACTAATTTTAGGCCATCCTGCAAATACCACTATACTGTCTCAGGTGTACCACAGGTATCTTACATGATTTCCTGAATCTTTCATCCCATCTCGTCTGTCATTGCTATAATTCATTTCACTTTTGTAATAGTAATTTTTTTTGAGACAGTAATTTGGTTTTTATTATTACTTTAAACAGCTAACTTTTAGAATTATCACAAATAAGAAAATCAAAATTTTTATTTTACATTTATTTATTCTCCAGCACTCTTGCTTTATGGACATTAGAGTTTCCAATTTATATTATTTTTCTTCTCTTTGAAGAAAACTTCTTTCAACATTTCTTATAAAGAATGACTTCAATGGTAAATTCCCCCTAGTTTTTGTTTGTCTGAGTTAGGTCTTTATTTCTCCATCACTTTTGAGTCATCATTCATTCTAGGTTGGTGGACTTCTTTTTCCAACACTTTAAGTATTTTATTTCACTGTCTTCTTGCTTGCATGATTTGTGACAAGCCTGCTGTAACTTCTATCCTTATTCTTTGATGCATATTAGTTTCCTAGGACTGCCATAGCAAATTATTATAATCTAAGTGACTTCGTATGATGTACTCTCCTCTTTGTGCCTATGCCCAAATTTCCCTCTTTACAAGGACATCAGTCATTTGACTAGGTCTCACCCTAATCCATTATGACCTCATCTTAACCTGATTATCTCCACAAAGATCCTAGTTCCAAATAAGGTCACTTTAATTGGTACCAGGAGTTAAGGCTGGAATACACCTTTTTGAGAGACACGTTTAACTCACAACAATAGGTAAGGTATTTTTTTCTTCTCTGGCATTATACAAGATGTTCTCGTTTTTTTGTTTTGTTTTGTTTTGGCTGTTTAAATAATATGATATGGCTAGCTTTTTTTTTTTAAAATGTGCTTGGTGTTTTCTGAACTTCTTACATCTGTTTTTTGTATATGATTGATTTTGGAAAGCCCTTGGCCATTATTACTTCAAATATTTCTTGTGCTTTGTTATCTCTTTCCCTGGTATTTTAATCATGTGTATGTTATGCACTTTGAAAATTTCCCCAAATTATTAAATTATTTGATGTTGTGTTCTCTGTTTTTTTTTTTTTTTCTTCTCTTTTCACTTGAATTTGGAAAGTTTTATTGGCCTAGTCCACCCTCAGTTTCCAGAAATTCAATTAAACTACCACTTAAATATTTCTACCGCTTTATGATTAAAGTGATTTCTGCTCTAGGCAAGAAAATCTCGGCTCTGATTCTTTCAATTAACCTGTCTTGTCAGATAATCATGGTGGTCAATTTGTTCTAAAACCTTATTTTTTTGATGGGTTTCAGAAAGGTCGTAGATTTTCACTTTTGTAAGTTACTTTTTTCTTGTTTTAAGGATGAAAGCAATAACTTCAAGCTCTTCACCTAGTGGAGGTGCAACTGTGAGTCTCTGTTGTTGTTTCTAAAAGTTTATTATTTCACTCCTTCTGTTTGAATATTCATTATTTTAATAAAATAAAACTATCGTCTTCCTTGTACAACATTCAATATTAGTGGAAACACCTACTTCACATATTCATTAATCTTGTTTTTCCTCCTCTTGTTTCCTGCACTTTCAAGTATATTTGTAACTCTGTATATATTCATTCATGTACGTTAAACTCTTCACGTTATTCAACTTTTCCAGTTCAAAGTGAGTAATAGAAATTTGCAAATACATTTGTTCTAACCATTCCTGAACTTTCTGCTAACTTAAAGGAAAGATTTCCTCATTCATTTCGCTTCCCATACGAAAGTATTATATACAACCCAAACCAACAACAAATAAGATAAACAAGAAAATCCAAAAGACATAAATGTTAAAACATATATACAATTTTATGAGAGTAAATAATAACTTAAACAGAGTAATATATTCCTATAATGGTAGGTTCAAAAATCATCACAATATTATTAATCTCTAAATTAATACATAAATTAATGCACTTGCAGTTAGAATCCAAACAAATATATATGTGTAACAATGTAATATAATTTGAAAATGTATATGTGAAAAGAGTATAAATTAGAAATGATAACATTTAGGAATAATGGACACCTAGTCTTGGAAGATATTAAAAACTTAAAATAGGACTGATATAATCAAAAGCTTGACTCAGAAACTAACAAATGCCGGGAGAACAAAATAGACAATCCACAGTTTTTCTATGAGAATTCATATGGCATTTCAACTTATAAAATACTGTTTTATTTAATTAGAGATTTTGGAACCATTGGTTGGCTGCTTATCTCATAATAGAAAGTTGGAACCCTAATATTAATAATTAAAAATTAGAATATAACTTCTTTAGTAAAGTGGAAAACCCAAAATCTATGAAGTAAATGATAGATATATTGTATTATCAAACTGTAAAGTGTGTATGACAGATGCTGCAAACAATAAACAGAAAATTGAGAGACTGATGAAATATTTATAACTTATGTGAAACATTATGTATCAATAAAAATTTACTGATTTGATAAAATTTATTAAAATAAAATGGGAAAATTATATAAAAAGACATCAGAAAAAGGTATATAAAGAAGATCTTCAATTTATCTTTTAGTTAGGGAAATGCAAATTAAATCTGTAATTTAATTATTTGTAAAGCCATTAGATTGTCAGTTGCATCACTGTTCAGCCTTAATAGGATATGAAATAATATATTGTATGCATTTCTGTTAGGAAGAAATATTGCTATTTCCTGGAAAGTGCTAAAGAAAAAAATACTTTCATAATTTTGATGATGACACAATAGAAGAAAGACACTGCTAATTTCTAAGCTGGTAATTTCTGAATCAGTTTATCTTGTCACCTATTTGATTTTCTTGGCCTCAGACCAGGGCATCTTACTCTATCACCTCTTAGATTTGCTCGGACTAGGACATCTCTAATCTATAACGTGTATTTTGTTTGTTTATTTGTTGTTTTGTTTTTTTAAGACAGTCTCACTCTTTTGCCCAGGCTGGAGTGCAATGGCACGATCTCGGCTCACTGCAACCTCTGCCTCCTGGATTCAAGGGATTCCCCTGCCTCAGCCTCCTGAGTAGCTGGGATTACAGGCACCTGCCATCGTGCCCAGTTAATTTTTGTATATTTAGTAGAGACGGGGTTTCGCCACCTAATCTACAGTCTTTAGTGGAAAGATTGTTAAAATAAGAGTCTCCGTTTGAAGAATCTTAAATTAGAGTCAATAAGAGTAAAGACGTGGAAAACCATTTCTGCAAAATATAATATACAATATGGGTCTTAAATGTTTGCATCATTATATACTGGGAATTCATTATATCATACTCTGTCTGTTGAGGAATAACAATGTTGTTTGATCCAGAATTGCATGTTTGGAAATTGTTCTCAGTTATAATGGTAACGTTTGAAAGGGTGACAGATTTAGCTCTAGCAGTGCTGCAAATCCCCTTTTTAAGTATAAACAATAAAAAAACAGTAACAAACACTACCATTTTTGCTGCTTATATACCTTGTCTTAAAGAAGGAAAGAGTAGAAATAAAAAGACTTCAGAATTTGTGCCAAACATATGTTAGACAAAGTACTATACCAGGAAGTAATATAAAAAAAAATAAATTGCAGGCTTCCTCAAATAAGAAGAATACCAAAACTCTCCTAAATTCTGGTATATTTTAAAGTTATTTATTTGTTTATTGAAATAGACTTGTACTTACGCTTTATGCTTGTTTTGGAAAGGTAAATTTGCTCAATGTATTGATTCATTAGGGATCAGTTCGAGCATAATAAGTATTTCACATTTGTTTAAGCATGATTCATTTCTTGAAGTAAAATTCGGTGGAAGCAGAAAATTGCACTCAGCTAAATCAACCTGTATAACAATAAACAAAATATACAGAGGCACACACTTCAAACATATACCAGTTCTCTTAATTCAATGCATTTAGGATACTACAAAATGTGTTCTGCTATTCTTCACATTTGTGAAGTTTTCTTTTTTTATATTAACACAAAAGTACTGCCAGTCATGGTGGTTCACGCCTGTAATCCCAGCACTTTGGGAGGCCAAGGAGTGTAGATAACCTGAGGTCAGGAGTTTGAGAGCATCCTGGCCAATATGGTGAAACAATGTCTCTAATAAAAATACAAACATTAGCCAGGCATGGTGGTGCACACCTGTAATCCCAGCTGCTTAGGAGGCTGAGGCAGGAGAATTGTTTGAAGCCAGGAGGCGGAGGTTTCAGTGAGCCAAGATTGCTCCACTGCACTCTAGCCTGGGCAATAGAGTGAGGCTCTGTCTCAAAGTCGAAAAACAAAAACAAAATAAAAGTAAAAGCACTCATTTATTATTCAAAACATGTTCAAGAGTACTGGTTCAAAAATACCATGAAGTTGATGCAAAGAGAAGTTTAAAGTGTTGAAGTGAAGCTTGAAAAATAAAGTGTTTTTAAAAACATAGAAAAACCAAAACCTGAGAGAACATGTGATGTCTCTAAGCAGTGGACATAAAGGAACCCATATGGTAGACTATGAAAGGCAAAACAATGAAAAGCAAAGAAACGTCAATAACTGTAACAATATCAAGTGCTGCAAAGTCAATAAGAAGAAAGCCTAAAGAAATGGAAAGGTTATCAACCATATGGGTTGAAACTCAAACAATCAAAGAATCAGAAACAAGCTCTTTATAACCAAAGAGAAAGCACTATATTTATAGATGAGGATTTTAAATGGTAAGCACCAAATACTACTAGAATGCTTCTTTTTAGTGCTAGTAGGGTCTAAAAGTAGTAGTTTCAAATACAAGTTCAATTTCCAAACCCTTCAGCACTGAGCAAAGCTTGGAGAACAGATGAGAAAGTTGCACAAGAATTACCAGTGGTGATGCAGAAGTTGATTATAGGAAAAGACTATATATTGGATTTTTGGTTTTTCAGTTTCAATGGACAAGTATCAGATATAAACATATACCTCCAAAATTATATCTTGAAAGCAGAAAAATATATCCTAGGGTTCAAGGCTGTGAAAAATTGTTTAACTGTCATACTTGACCAGAGGACCATGAGTTTACCCATCCACTTCTGGTGTTAAAACTTTCCATCTGTCAGTTTTGGCTTTTGTTGCCGTTGCTTTTGGTGTTTTAGACATGAAGTCCTTGCCCATGCCTATGTCCTGAATGGTA
>NW_012115167.1:941891-948216 GCF_000951035.1 Colobus angolensis palliatus
TGTTTTTCTCAGGTTTGTCAAAGATCAGATGGCTGTAGATGTGTGGTATTATTTCTGAGG
Source organism: Colobus angolensis palliatus (assembly GCF_000951035.1). NCBI lineage: Eukaryota > Metazoa > Chordata > Mammalia > Primates > Cercopithecidae > Colobus > Colobus angolensis. Next base: position 941,952 of record NW_012115167.1, read on the forward strand.
GCTCTGTTCTGTTCCATTGGTCTATATCTCTGTTTTGGTAACAGTAGCATGCTGTTTTGGTTACTGTAGCCTTGTAGTATAGTTTGAAGTCTGGTGCAGCACACCAACATGGCACATGTATACATATGTAACAAACCTGTACATTGTGCACATGTACCCTAGAATTTAAAGTATAATTAAAAAAAAAAACTTTCCATCATATTTTGGATAACCCTTCTTCTATTACCTCACAATAATTCACTACCATTCTGATAACTACTTCCACAAGCAAACATTAGGTCTTTTCAAGATCAAGTCCCATATTTTTGAACTGTTGACGCATTTCTTAACCATTTAACACATGTAAAATTATGTTACTCCTTTGAATGTAGTTCTCATCAATATTATTTAATATGTCATTGATGACATTTTGAGCATCATGCTCCTAATCTATTTTCTTCATGAGTTCTATACTTTTTATTGCACATATTTGCATAATGCAGTGATATTTAGGAGCACATATGCTGTGTTATAATTAAACGTTCTGTACAATTGAATCTCAGTTCCTCTCTGAATATTCTTTTGCTCCTCTCTCATGCACATTTTGTATTCTCTTCCCCTTTCATCAGCAATGACCCTCCATTTGTTGACATTCTAAATTCCAAAGCTGCAACCGACTCAAATCTTACCTAATAAGTAAATATAGTCATTCTGGCAAACAACATATGGCTAAAACAGGTAGTTCTTCATTTTTATGTATTCAAGATTATTCACTTTAAGTTCATCAAGAAAACATTTTGTTAATTGGTTGTGGCAATAAGAAATTGTAGTGTATCATTATTCTGAGCCTTATATTAAAATGGAATATCAAAAAACTATTGAATTATAGCATATACTATTCCAAGACAAAAAAAATGTTGGTATGGTCTTTATATAGTTTATATATATAATACAATAGGATACTTATGAAGACACTATTGAATGGAACATGTTTCAAAACTGATATTTTATTCCTATTGAAAATGTTCACCACAAATATAAGAATTTTAAGTGGCACTTTTTTGTTGTATTGTTGCCAAATACTTCCTGATATTTTATTGAAGATATATTATGTTGGTTTGCATTATTAATAAAAGGAAACTTCACTATGTTGTTTGCATAAAGAGTAAAAAAACTACAAAATGATGAATATTATTAAGTAACATTGTCAAGTACATGACACAGGAAAAGGCACTGGCTTAAAAATTAGACACTTTTTCTGTCAACACTGAGAAAGTTTTAACAGTTGATTGGAGGATTTGGATTCACTATAAGACTAAAACGTTTTAAAAATCAGTAATTCACGAATAATAATAAATATGTATGTTTTAAATATATAAGAGGGCATGCCAATAAACTTGTGTACACATTTTCTAAACACGATGGATAAATTGGTTTTATGGTCTGTGGAACACAGCACAAAATGAGCGAGCAATGCAAATAAGAGTCTCATCTAAGTCTCTCCTCTGTCCCCAGGGAGACAGAAAATTTAATTAAATGGCTTGAATAAAATAAAATATAGCTGTTGCAATATATTAGAAACAAAAAAGTAAGAATTGGGGAACTTGCCGTCTGCTAGGAAAGTGAGAATAAAAATAAGAAAAATAGTCAGAATGAGGGCTTTTTGATTATAACAGTAAAACAGCAACAGAACTAACATAACTAACTCCATTTTTGTTTAAATAACCTTTACCCATTCTTGTACATAGGCCAGGATAATTTTAAACACTAAAATAGTATACAAAAACAGCAGTCATGTAGTTTAAAAAACTAATTCTGAAATTAAAGGAAAAGTATGTAAACAACTAACTATGTTTTGTAAAAGACTTATAGGAGCACTGTGACCTGATGAAGGACAGGGAAGTTGCCAACCTTCTTGGACACTCGCTGGTGCCCAGATGTCTGTGGTTGTTGGTTACCTCTTGATCTCCATCTCCTTCTCTTCCCCTGGCCTTAACATAAAAAGGCTCTAAATTTTGAACTGACTTAAGTTGATATTCTAGGACAATAATCCACCATCTTCTTTGGTTTGCTGATTCTCCAAATATATTTGTTTCCTCCCTACCAACCCTTGTGTCTCAAGTCTGGCTTTTGAGCAGTGAGCTGTCAATCTTGGGTTTGGTTACATAATGATATATATGACAAGTCAAGAAATCCCTACGGTTGTAAGTGAATAGATGCTGGATAAGTGATAGGCAGTTTCAATTATCCCTGTCTCCTATTATTTACATGATTCTACAGTTGCCTCCTTTTCAGTGTGGGCTGGACATAGTCACCTGCTTTGAAGAAATAGAATACAGAAAAAATGATTTTTCTATGTTCTATGTTTAAGTTACAGTAAAATTGTTACTTCCAATTTGCTAGTATTCTTGATATATGGCTTTTAAAGTACCTTGCAGTTTAGCCAGAAAAAAATAGTTATTTGGTTTATTGTAACTGTTGAGAACTCTATTTAGAATTAAATAGGGCTTATTTCATGGACTATCTGAAGTGTCTTATGTATGTGTGTTTCATAATGCTATAATAGTTTTGAAAATGTTAGGCATATTTTACTTCAGAAATCTTGAAAGCTTGAGGAGAGATTCATATATATTTTTGAGTGGGCCTTTCTATTCTTTTCTGTTATTGTGTATGGAATACATGCACATAAACTCATTCTGTGATTAGTTTAAATCACCATGCTCTGTTTTTAGATACTGAAAGTATGTTTCCATGGCAGTTGATTGTGGTTAGTAGAAACAGAAAAGTCAGCTATCTATAAACTCCCATGATGAGACACCAGAAAAAGGCAAACTCTGGGAATACAAGGTAGTACAATTTATTGATTGACATAAACTTCTACAGTAATTCATCTGTTTTCCTGCCTGAACTTTTTCAAGCTGCAACATAGTGAACAAAAAGATGATTTTATTATTTAATTGAGTTAATGAATTTATTTATTTATTTTAGAGATGTGGTCTGACTTTGTTGCTCAGGCTGATCTCAGACTCCTGGGCTCAACAGATCCTCCTGCTTTAGCTTTTCAAGTAGCTGAAACTACAGATGTGCGCCACCACATCCAGCTTATTTCTGGTTGGGCAATAATGTCTACTCTAAATGGCTCTGCTGGAAAGATCCGTGAATCTTACATTACTAATCTACCTATTTGTTGTTCCAGTATATTCAATCTGTATTTCAATAACTGTTGACTTTTGCCAGCCTTGTATCTACTCTACCATCAGTAGCAAGACAATTGTGTAGATCAGGGCTGTCTATTTGCCAGCCTTATATCTACTCTACCATCAGTAGCAAGACAATTGTGTAGATCAGGGTTGTCTATAGCAGTAAAAGGTAAGAATCACTTGGCATATGTATTAATATAATAATTCTAAGGTCTGTCTGCCAGAAACTCTGATTCTAAAAATTGGTATGGATACCCAGAATCTACATAGTAGATGACATTTTAAGTTAGAAGTACTTAAGCAACACTTATAAAAATGATCAGGAAGAATAAAAGAATAACAGAAGACACCATTTAAAACAGGCATACATCTTTTGGCCAAATTCCAGAAATTTAGACTAAAATGTTATGAATAAATAAGTGCTAAAATAATTTCATAAAATTTTATGCTTCTTGAACTTAAATTGAAAGCAGAAGAATATTTTAGAAACATTATTTTATTATTTTCATGATCTCTAAATGGAAATCTGAAACAAATTGATTGGAAAGTTTGAAATCATTGAAAGATTTTTCAATAAGTTGTATAAGCATAAACAAAATTAATAAAACAAAGAGTAATCCCAACTTCAGACCAAAACATCATCTTTCTTTTGGTTAGAGCCTGAGATAGAGCATGTTAACCAAATGGCATGGAATTGGGAACTAAATGTGGGCAGCTACCCTGTGAAGAGTCACCTCTGCAGGTATAACTCGACTTGTGCCTCCTCCAGGAGAAAGAAGGTGGACTTTGATATATTGTTCAGAGCTGTTCTTCTCTAATGCAGCTATCAGGCCAATCACTGCATCTCCATAGAGACAGATTGAGGAAAAGGTCAGGAAGGCCATGAATGTATTTAGGGGCAGTCCCTCCTGGGAAAGAACAGAAATGGGAAGAAAATAAAATATTTCCTTAAAAATGAATACATGGAAACTAGTCAATAACCTTGTTTGCTTACCAAAGGATTATCTGTTTTAGGTGTCCTTTCTCAGGATTTCTTCAGCTTCTACACTTCTCTAATTCTGAAACACTAGTTCTGAAAATTGAGCCAGACATAACAACATAATTATACACACAAAGGGAGCATAACCTCAAGTTAACATAAAATTATGTGATTGGACTAACATGCAGTTGTTACCACAATTATCCAGTCTGGCACTGTGCATTATTGCATTTCACATTGTATTAATATGTATAAAAGAGAGAGGGTCAATAAATATTTAGCAGATGAATCAGAGTTGGTGTCTCAAGATTACAAGGGTGATTTACAAGTTATCTTAGATAATTTATAGAAGAAGCACTGTGTGGGTTTTGTAGAGAAAACAAAGGAAATTATTTACCATCCCCTCCTCATTTAGCATATTCAGGAAATATCTAGTAGCTTTTTGATGAGGCATAGAGACGGATGAGCACAGGGAGCTGCTTAAGAGGAGTCCTAAAAATGTGGCCAGGACAGCTTGCTGGAGCATTTATGACACACTTAAGAATGTTTCCCTCATTTTATGTGGGCTAGTAGTCTTCAAAATCTTTTTCATGACACTTATTGTGAAAGTTGAAGAATTTAACCCCAATTATTTATATCTATATGTTTAAAAATACACATAAGTTATAAACATACTTGTGTGTGTGTGTATATATAAGTAATTCTCTATATGTAATACTGTCAAACTGTCTAACATTGCTAATAATTAACATATTTTTCATTCTTAAACATTAACATGGAAAGAGATTAAATATACAAACAGATGCCCCTTGACTTATGATGGGGTCCTGGTCCCAATAAACCCATTGGTAGTTGAAAATATTGTAAATCAAAAATGCATCGAATACAACTAACCTACTGAAAGTCATAGCTTAGCCTAGCCTACCTTAAACAAGCTCAGAGCATTTACAGAGCCTGCAGTTGGGCTCAGTCATCTAACACATCTAGCCTATCTTATAATAAAGTATTGAAAATCCCATGTAATTTATTGAATACTATACTGAAGCATGGTCTCTAATGAATGTGGATCACTTTTGTACCAGTTTAAAGTAAAAAATTGAAGTTAAACCAACGTAAGTTATGGACCATCTGTATTGAGTTTGTCTCCCACCAGAACATGTGAAATAATAGTAAAGGGGTTTTTGAAAAGACATAAATCTGCAAGTACAAAGAGAATAAAAGAGGAGTAAGCAACATTTTAGAAGGTAGAGAAGATACGGAAGAGTGGTAATTTACTCATTGAATCCATTGAAGACGAATCCTAAGCTGCCGTGGGGAAAGCCAAGAAGTAACTTGAATTTTGCCCCAATGCTCATAAAAGAACCATGAACTCATGACACCATTAAATCTGTAAGTGTAAATGAAGACACTCAGCCATTTTAAGAAATGGTAAGAGTACAGGATAGACTACAAGACCTTCTCTCCACCTTACTTAGTGCAGTTAGAGCAGCACTCTTCTTCTCCATACCCATAGAAGACTGAAGATTTAATATTCGACAGGTTAAAATTGAAGGACTCTGATCTGGATATACTAGGCAAGCTAAGAACGATATTAGCCTGAAAACAGAGGTGCTGACTAATTGCAAAATGTACTGAGATTCCAAACTCCCTTTTGTCTCTTATCTCACAGATTATTGGCAAGCAGGGCTGATTCCCTGATGCTTACCTGGGAAATATAATGACCCCTGAAAGAAAATATTAAATATATTTATATCATGGATTATCTAAGGAAACAGCTCTACCTCATAATCTATTAAGCCAAAATTTAAAAAGTTCCTTCAGTCATTCTGAAATTCCAACAAGGAAGAGGCTTCAACGTGGCTCACTAGAGGTATCTAGCATTTGCCTTGTCCACAAACAACCAAAATAGGGAGTAGATGATCACACTTGAAAGACAGTGCCTAACAGAGAACACTAGAATTCATCAGATAAGTAACAGGAAGCAAGGAAGGCAAGGAAGGAGAGAGAAGTCAGGTAGGCCAGGCTTGAGCAAGAGCCCTGGGGAGGGTCTGCAGTGTGGGGGGAGGGTCTGCAATGTGGGGGGAGGGCCTGCAATGTGGGGGGAGGG
>NW_012115167.1:949066-979852 GCF_000951035.1 Colobus angolensis palliatus
GGGGGGAGGGCCTGCAGTGTGGGGGGAGGGCCTGCAGTGTGGGGGAGGGCAACTCAGACATCCCCAGCAGTCCACGTCCCCACGTAGACTCCTGTAGTTCTGGCCACAGGAGGGCCCCTTGACAGTAGCACGTCCTGAAACCAACATAGAAAGCTACCTAGAGACTACAGAAAGTCATTACTCCAGAGAGAGCTCGTGGTGAGGCCCATACACTGCCAAAACCTAAGCAGCTGCAACACACCACCATTTTGGGAGCCAAGCCACCATCAGATTGCATCCCACCCTGGGGTCTAATAACATACTTTTCACATCCCTGGAGCCCTATTGACATCTGATGTCCCCAGCCACTGCCATTACTGGCTGCTGCCTCGGAAAGTCTAAGGACAAGTCACTGGCAGCACCCCCGTCACCCTCATTGAGGTCAATGTGCATTTATATGTACCTTGAGAACAAGCTACCATGCCTGTAGCTGTCACCTAGGGCCAAAAGACACACTCCTCAACCACCTGGCTACAAATGCTGCCATTAAGCAACTCTCCTCTCCCCAGCAGCAGGGACACAGTGCCCTTGCACATGCCATAAGGGCAGCAACCCCTCCTCACCACTGTTGTGTTCCCCACATGAGACTTCACTGGTACCTGGAGATCACCCTACTGTTTACCACAGCCAGCACCCACATGCACTGCTGGGGCATCTGAGACCTGCTCCTCCCTTCCTGGCTTGAATTTCCAGCATTCAAGAATGTCATTTGAAGGCTTTGGAATCACCCCCATTCCATCCACCACTGTTGGCCACTGAGCACTCCTCCTGGGGGCCTGAAAACAAGTCCGCTCTTCCTGCCACTACACCAGGGTTAGTACTAAACGGCACATGCCACCAGCAGGCCTAGGGACTTACCAACACAGCAGTTGCAGCCATTGCCAACACCAGTGCAGATTGCTTGGGAGTCCAAGGGTGGTCCTGCCATAGCTACTGCCATCACATATGCCATGCCCTCTGCCCAGGACCCTGAAGATGTGCCCACCTGCATGGACCACCACTGTCACTGATAGCACCTGAACATGTCACCTGTACCAAGTGCCAGAGTCTGCTACTCTGGGGTCTGAGGACACACACACTAGCATTCCTGCTACCACTGGGGCCTGAGATTGGCCCACCTGATGTCACTGTCCTGAGCAAAACTTCACCACAGCTTCCACTACAGCCATACAATCACTTAGAGATAGTCAATATAAGGGTTGCACAATAAAGTTTGGTTTTAGGCATATTAGTCTACTAATTTCATGGCACATGGGTGGTCTCAAATGAAAGTATGTATGAAAGAGAACATTTCTAGCTAAAATGGCCAAGATGACTTAAGGGAAGAGGTGAATTGCCCAGAACCTTGAGTGGTGGTTCATTTGTGTCGATGAATGGATTTGGGGGACAGGGAAAGCTTAAAGAAATCTTCAATGCTGAGAAAGGGGCCAAGACAACCAAACAGAAACAGCTCCAATCTGCAGCTCGTAGCGAGATGAACTCAGAAGGCGGGTGATTTCTGTATCTCCAACTGAGGTACCAAGTTCATTTCATTGGGACTGACTAGGCAGGTGGCGTGACCCATGGAGAGTGAGAAGCAGGGTGGGATGTCACTTTACCCAGGAGCTGCACGAGGTGGGGCGACCTCCCTCCCACAGCCAAGGGAAGCAGTGAGGGTCTGTGCTACCCACCAGAGATACCATGCTTCTCCCATGGATTTTTACCGTCTGTGAATCAGGAGATTCCCACTAGGGCCCTGTGTCTCAAGCACAAAACTGGGATAACCAATGATACCACTCCTGCCAGTGGCTGTTAAGGCTGGCACTGAGCTACAGGAGTTTTACATACTTCAGCAGTACCTGGAACTCCAGTGAGGCAGGAGAACCTCACAGGAGTGGAAAGGCTAAAGCTAGGGAGCCAAGTGGTCTTGATCAGTGGGTCCTACTCCTACGGAGCCCTGCAAGCTAAGACCCACTGGCTTAAGACCCCTGCTGCCAGCACAGCAGTCTGGAGTTTGCAGGGGAGGACTGAGTTTCTGGGGCAGTTGCAACTGCCATTATTGCAGCTGTAGTTGGTGGTTTTCCCCTGACAGTGCAAAGAAGACTGAGAGGTTTGGATTGAGTGGAATTTTTCCACAGTACAGCAAAGAGGCTGTGGTAGATCATGGCCAGGCTGCCTTTTTTAGGTTGGACCCAGAGCCATCCTTCCTCACTGGGCAGGCTATCCCTGCAGGAATTCCAGCAGCTCCAGTCAGGGGCTTACAGACAGAAATCTCATCTCCCTGGGACAGAGCACCTGCAGGGGAGGGGGCATTGCATTCTCAAGTTCAGCAGACTTAATCTTTTATACCTACTGGCTCTGAAGAGACTGGCTGATCCAGATGAGGGGAACTCCCCCCAGCACAGTGCACTAGTTCCACTAATGGAAAGTCAGACTGCTCCTTAAGTGGGTCTTGGATCCCATGCCTCCTGACTTGACTGGGTGAGACCTCCCAACAGGGGTCACCAGACACCTCATGTAAGAGAGTTCCAGCTGGCACCAGGTTGGTGCCCCTGTGGGATGAAGCTTCTGAAGGGAGGAGCAGGCAGCAATCTTTGCTGTTCTACAGCCTCCACTGGTGATTCCCAGGCAAACAGGGTCTGAAGTGCCCCCAGCAAACTGCAGCAGGCCTGACTGTTAGAAGAGAAACAAACGAACAGAAAGTAACAACAACAAAGACCCCACAAAAACCCCACTGAAAGGTCATCAGCCTCGAAGATCAAAGGTAGATAAATCCACGAAGATGAACAAAGACACTGAAAATTGCAAAAGCCAAAATGTCGCTTCTCCAAATGATCGCAACACTTCTCCAGCAAGGGCACAGAATCGGACTGAAGCTGAAATGGATGAACTGACAGAAGTAAGCTTCAGAAAGTGGGTAACAATGACTTTCTCTGAGCTAAAGGATTATGTTCTAACTCAGTGCAAAGAAGCTAAACACCATGATAAAAGATTACAGGAGTTGTTAACTAGAATAACCAGTTTAGAGAGGAACAAAAATGACCTGATGGAACTGAAAATCACAGCACGAGAACTTCATGAGTCACAGTGTCAATAGTATCAATAGTGAAATCAATCAAGCAGAAGAGAGAATATCAGAGCTTGAAGAATATCTGGCTGAATTAAGACAGGCAGACAAGATTAGGGAAAACAGAATGGAAAGGAAAGAACAAACCTCAAAGAACTATGGAACTATGTAAAAAGATCAAACCTACAACTAATTGGAGTACCTGAAAAAGATGAGAATTGAACCAAGTTGGAAAACACTTTTCAGGATATCATTCAGGAGAACTTTCCCAACCTAGGAAGACAGGCCAATATTCAAATTCAGGAAATCCAGAGAACCCCAATAAGACTTCTTACTCCATGAAAAGACCTACCCTAAGACACATAATTGTCAGATTATCCAAGGTCGAAATAAAGGACAAAATGTTAAGGGCATCCAGAGAGAAAGGCCAGGTCACCTACATAGGAAAATCCATCAGACTAACAGCAGACCTCTCACTGGAAACCCTCCAAGCCAGAAGAGATTGAGGACCAATAGTCATCATGTTTAAAGAAAATAAATTCCAACACAGAATTTTATATCCTGTCAAACTTAGCTTTGTAATCGAAGGAGACATAAAATCTTTTTCAGACAAAGAAATGCTGAGGGATTTTGTCACTACTGAGCCTGCACTGCAAGAGCTCCTGAAGGAAGCACTAAATGTGGATAGGAAAATCCATTACCAGCCACTGCAAAAACACACTGAGGTACACAGACCAATGATACTATGAAGCAACTACATTAATAAGTTTGCAAAGTTAACCAGCCAGCATCATGACAGGATCAAATTCACACAGCAATAGTAACCTTAAATGTAAATGGGCTAAATGCCCCAATTAAAAGACAGACACAGAATGGCAAGCTGGATAAAAACAAAAGACCTATTGGTGTGCTGTATTCAAGAGACACATCTCATGTGCAAAGATGCACATAGACTTGATGGAGGAAAATTTACCAAGCAAATGGAAAGCAGAAAAAATCAGGGGTTGCAATCCTAGTTTCTCAGAAAATAGACTTTAAGCCAACAAAGGTCAAAAAAGATAAAGGAGGGCATTATGTAATGTTAAAAGGTTCAATTTAACAAGAATAGCTACCTATCCTAAATATATATGCACCCAATACAGGAGCACCCACATTCATAAAACAAGTTCTTAAAGAGCTACTAAGATACTTAGACCTCCCCCCACACACACAATAATAGTGGGAGATTTAATACCTCACTGTCAGTATTAGATCACTGAGACAGAAAATTAACAAAGACATTCAGGACTTGACCAAGTGGACATTATAGGTATCTACAGAACTCTCCACTTCAAAACAACAGAATATACACTTTTTCTGTGCCACATGGCACTTACTCTAAAATTGATCACATAATTGGAAGTAAAACACTCCTCAACAAATACAGAGAACTGAAATCATAATAGTCTCCCAGACCACAACATGATCAAATTAGAACTCAAGAATAAGGAACCCACTCAAAACAACACAACTATATGGAAACTGAACAACCTGCTCCTTAATGACTCCTGGGTAAATAACTTAAGGCAGAAATCAGGAAGTTCTTTGAAACCAATGAAAACAAAAAGACAACATACCAGAATTTCTGGGATACAGCTAAAGTAGTGTTAAGAGGAAAATTTATAACACTAAATGCCCACATCAAAAACCTAGAAAAATCTCAAATTGACACTGTAACATCACAACTAAAACAAGTAGAGAACCAAGGGCAAACCCAAGAGCTAGCATAAGACAAGAAATAACCAAGCTTAGAGCAAACTGAAGTAGATAGAGACACACCCAAAAAACTTCAAAAAATCAGTGAATCCAGGAGCTGATTTAAAAAATAATAATAATAAAATAGACTGCTAGCAAGACTGATAAAGAAGAAAAGATTCAAATAAATACAGTCAGAAATAATAATGGGGATGCCACCACTAACCCCACAGAAATACAATCATCAGAGAATACTATAAACACTTCTATGCCAATAAATTAGAAAATCTAGAAGAAATTGATAAATTTCCGGACACATACACCCTCCCAAGACCGAACCAGGAAGAAGTTGAATCCTTGAAGAGACCAACAAGTTCTGAAATTGAGGCAGTAATTAATGGCCTACCAACAACAAGAAAAAAAAAATCCCAGTTCCAGTTGGATTTACAGCTGAATTCTACCACAAATACAAAGAGGAACTGGTACCATTTCTTATGAAACCATTCCAAACAATTGAAATGGAGGGACTTCTCCCTAACTCATTGTATGAGGTCAGAATTATCCTGATACCAAACCTGGGAGAGATACACCAAAAAAGAAAACTTCTATCAAATATCACTGATGAACATGGATGCAAAAATCCTCAGTAAAATACTGGCAAATAGAATCCAGCAGCACATCAAAAAGCTTATCCACCATAATCAAGTCAGCTTCATCCCTGAGATGCAAAGACAGTTCAAAATACACAAATCAATAAATGTGATTCATCACATAAACAGAACTAAAGACAAAAACCACATAATTATCTCAATAGACACAGAAAAGTCCTTTGATAAAATTCAACATCCCTTCATGTTAAAAACTCTCAATAAACTAGGTGTTGAAATAACATACCTTATAATAATAAAAGCCATTTATAATAAACCCACAGCCAATATTATACTGAATGGTCAAAAACTGAAACCATTCCCCTTGAAAACTGGCATAAGACAAGGATGCCCTCTCTCACCACTCTTATTCAACAGAGTGTTGGAAGTTCTGGCCAGAGCAATTAGCCAACAGAAAGAAAGAAAGCATATTCAAATACGAAGAGAGAAAGTCAAATTGTCTGTATTTGCAAATTACATGATCATATATCTAGAAAACCCCATCAACTGAGCCCAGAAGCTTCTTAAACTGATAAGCATCTTCAGCAAAGTCTCAAAATACAAAATCGGTGTGCAGAAACCAGAAGCATTTCTATACACCAACAACAGACAAGCAGAGAGCAAACCATAAATAAGCTCCCATTCAAAACTGCCACTAACAGAATAAACTACCTAGGAATATGTCTAACAAGGGAAGTAAAGGACCTTTTCAAGGAGAACTACTAGCCACTGTTCAAGAAAATCAGAGAGGAAACAAGTAGATGGAAAAACATTCCACGCTCATGGATAGGAAGAATCAATATCGTAAAAATGGCCATACTGCCCAAAGCAATTTATAGATTCAATGCTATTCTCATTAAACTACCATTGACAGTCTTCACTGAATTAAAAAAAAAAAAACTATTTAAAAATTCATACGGAATCAAAAAGAGTTTACATAGCAAAGACAATACTAAGCAAAATTAACAAAGCTGGAGTCATCACACTACCTGACTTCAGACTATACTACAAAACTGCAGTAACCAAAACTGCATAGTACTGGTACAAAAACAGACACATAGACCAATGAAACACAACAGAGGCCTCAGAAATAACACCACACATCTACATCCATCTGATCTTCAACAAACCTGACAAAAACAAGCAATGGGGAAAGGACTTCCTGTTTAATAAGTGGTGCTGGGAGAACTGACTAGCCATATGCAGAAAATTGAAACTGGACCTCTTCCTTACACCTTATATAAAAATTAACTCAAGATGAATTAAAAACGTAAGTGTAAAACCCTAAACTATAAGAACCCTAGAAGAAAATCTAGGCAATACCATTCAGGACATAGGCATGGCAAAGATGTTATGATGAAATCGCCAATAGCAATTGCAATAAAATCAATAATTGACACATGGGATCTAATTAAACTAAGAGCTTCAGCACAGCAAATGAAACTATCATCAGAACAGACAACCCACAGAATGTGCAAATAATTTGCAATCTATCCATCTGTCAAAGATCTAATATGCTTTGTCAGAATCTACAAGGAACTCAAGCAAATTTACAAGGAAAAACAACCCCATTAAAAAATGAGCAAAGGATATAAACAGACACTTCTCAATAAAAGACATACATGCGGCCAAAAAAACATGTGAAAATCACTGATCATTAGAGAAATGCAAATTAAAACCACAATGAGATACCGTCTCTTGCCACTCAGAATAGCAATTACTAAAAGTTCAAGAAACTACAGATACTGGTGAATAGGTGGAGAAATATGAATGCTTCTACACTTTTGGTGGGAGTGTAAATTAGTTCAACCATTGTGGAAGACACTATGGCAATTTCTCAAAGATTTAGAACCAGAAATACCATTTGACCCAGCAATCCCGTTACTGGATATATACCCAAAGGAATATAAATCTTTCTAGTATAAAGATACATCTACATGTATGTCATTGCAACACTATTCACAATAGCAAAGAAATGGAATCAAACCAAATGCCCATCAATGATAGACTGAATAAAGAAAATATGGTACATATACACCCCAAAATACTGTGCAGCCATAAAAGCGAATGAGATCATGTCCTTTGCAGGGGCGTGGATGAAGCTGGAAGCCATTATCTTCAGCAAACTAATGCAGGAACAGGAAACCAAACAACACGTTCTCACTTTTAAGTGGGAGCTGAACAATGAGAACGCATGGACACAGAGAGCAGAACAACACTTACTAGGGGCCTGTCAAGGTAGAGTAGGGTGGAGGCATGGAGAGCATTAGGAAAAATAGCTAATGCATGCTGGGTTTAATACCTAGGAGATGTGTTGATAGGCACTGCAAACCACCACGGCACACCTTGGCCTATGTAACAAACCTGCACATCTTGCACATGTACCCCAGAACTTAAAAATTAAATACAAAAGAAAGAAATGTGTGATGCTAAACAACAAAAATGGCAAATGCATGCAAATGTCAGTGAACATAAAACATTTCTGTTTAATTTAAACAAGGTTAATAGACAAGCCAGACTATTCACTTATTCTAACAACTTTAGAAATGAGGTTGGATTGTTCAGTATTATACTTACATAATTCCATAACTATGGTGCATCTCAATCTTTTTTCTTATTTGGAATAAATACCAGGTTGTGAGCCATGTGTTTGGTGGAATTTCTAAATAACTCATCAAATTCAATGACAGACTTCTCCTCTCCCTTCATGATTAATTCCAGATAGTTTTTTATTTTCTTCCCATGTTCCCACAAGCCTTGACTTCTCTACCCAACCTAATTATTTTATTTATTTCCAACTTTTCCTCAGGCAATAAAAACCTAGGCAATTATAATAGTTAATAACAAGCATAAAGGTTGTACGCATTAATGTAGTTTTACAGTTTTGAATTTTAAATGTAGAGAAACTGCCAGAGTGCTCAATGGTAGGTTTCTGCTCATATAGAAAAGGGATGTGCTGAACTGAGCCATATGTTAGCCTCCTCCTTTATGACAATGCATGTTCTAAGAGATTACATGCATGGACTGCTTTATGCATCTTGCTGAGAAATTTATAGCATGTGTCTTCTGAACATAATTAGATCTTGCTATGTGATAAAAGCATTCTACTGAATTTATTTTAGCTTGTGACTGAATAAACTTGCTTTGTTAATTTTTCAGCATCTGCTAAATTTAAGTATATTTTTGCTATAAATTGTATTAGTATGTAATTGACTCTGTAGTAAAATTAATTAATTTTATATTTCATTTTAACTGATTGAGATATATTTACAATACCAGGAAGATCAACAGAAAGAACACAAGCCTTGGAAATTCTGATTTGATTACAAGTATTAGGTACTTTATGTTATCAAAAGATATACAATGCAAGGGAAGGTCCTGGGACATCAGTGATGTCTTCAAACAGAGTGTAGAAGGACATTATGTGTTGTGTAAGTGAAACTAATTTATCAACTCTCAGTCTCCCAATTTTGAAGATATGGAGAAGAATGTTCTCTTTTAAGGATAAATTTTTTGAAAGTTGAAAGACCTAAAAGAAAAGCAATATAAAATGGAAATCATGTAGATAGACACTTATAATTTTATGCCCTTCCTCTCATCGGTATCCATGTAATGTGTATTTCTTTTCTTTTTTTTTTTTGAGACCGAGTCTTGCTTTTTCGCCCAGGCTGGAGTGCAGTGGCCAGATCTCAGCTCACTGCAAGCTCTGCCTCCCGGGTTTATGCCATTCTCCTGCCTCAGCCTCCCGAGTAGCTGGGACTACAGGCGCCCACCACCACGCCCGGCTAATTTTTTGTATTTTTAGTAGAGACGGGGTTTCACCGTGTTAGCCGGGATGGTCTAGATCTCCTGACCTCGTGATCCGCCTGTCTCGGCCTCCCAAAGTGCTGGGGTTACAGGCTTAAAGCCACTGTGCCCAGCCTGTAATGTGTATTTCATACATTGCTATTAATTTTGAAATGCAAATATCTTTGTATTAAAAATTATCTTTCCCACATGAATTTTATGTACATTATGTTAAAAATGTACAAAACACATATACAGTATGTGTATAAAACCTGTTATTTTTTCATTGAAGGGTTTTCTTATTTGCTAAAGGTAACTCACTATTTTAAACCAGTTCTACTTTACTATTCTTCAAAACAGGCAGTTTTTTATTTGTTTTGAGAATATTTTGCTATGTTTTATGACAACATACCTGGCAAGTTTGCATGGTTATGCTAATTAGAGAATTAGATGCCGACGTCAGCATAACTGTGATGTAGGTAATGTGTCATGAAAGTCTTATGTGACGGAAAGCTGACAATTGCAGAACAGTGGTCCTTGGCCTTCGTGGATCATGACCCATAGGTAGACTTGAAGTACTTTAAGTGTTTACAGTTTTCTTACATGTTAAGGCAAAAGATCTTATCAAAGGCAATTTATGTGTCAATCATGATACGTACTTATTACATGTCCAACACAGCATTCATATGCTAAAGTGGTTTTATATAATTTGCTTTATGTCCAAGATAATATTAATAATGGTACTTGTTAATGTCCTTCTAGGATCTCACTGTAACTGAAATAATATTAATGCTTTTCTATTAAGATTTAAAATCATATTTGAACTTCCAACATCTGCTTAGTATACAGAAAGCTAGAAAAGCACCACTCTCTGTATTAGGCTATTCTTACACTGCTAGAAAGAAACATCGGAGACTGGGCATTTTACAAAGAAAAGAGTTTTAATTGGCTCACAGTTCTACGTGTTGTACCGGAAGCATGGTGCTGGCATCTACTTCTGGTGAGGCCTTAAGGAGCTTATAATCCTGGTGAAGTTGACAGGGAGCCAGCATGTCACATAGTGAAAGCAAGAGCAAGAGAAAAAGGGAGAGAGGTTCCAGATATGTAAGCCACCAGATTTCACATGAACTGAGAGAGAACTCACTTATTACCAAGGTGATGGTGCTAAACCATTCATGAGAGATCCACGTCCATGATCCCATCACCACCCACCACATCCCACCTCCAATACTGGGACTCCCATTTTAATATGAGATTTGGAGGGCACAAGCATCCAAGCCATATGATTCCATCTATGCCTCCCCAAATCTCATGTCCTTCTCACATTTCAAAATACAATCATGCCTTTGCAATAACCCCAAAAGTCTTAATTTGTTCCAGCATTAACTCAAAAGTCACTTCTGTCCATTACCCAGTTCTAAATCTGCTTCTACATTTTTAGTTATCTTTGTAGCAGTGCCCCACTCTTGAGTACCAATTTTCTGTTTTAGGTTGTTCTTACGTTGTGTAAAGAAATATCTGAGGCTGGCTAATTTATACAGAAAAAATGGTTTAATTGGCTCACAGTTCTGTAGGTTATACAAGAAGCACGGTGCCAGCATCTGGTGAAAGCCTGAGGAAGCTTTCAACCATGTGAGAAGGCAAAGAGGAAGCAGGCACGTAACATGGTGAGAACAGGAGCAAGAGAAAGGGGGTTGGGGAGAGGTCCCAGACTTTTAAACAACCAGATCCTGTGTGAATTGAATGAGAACTCACTTATCATCAAAGTAATGGTGATAAACCATTCTTGAGGGATCCACCTCCATGAGCCAATCACCTTCCATCAGGTCCCACTTCCAACACTGGGAATCACATTTTAACATGAGATTTGGAGGGGACAAATATCCAAACCATTTCACTCCTACTCTTAAAAACAACAAAATAGCTAGAGTATCTACACATTCATAATTTTCTTGAACACTCCATAGATTTAAGTTTATAGGTCAACCAAATAACTAAAAATTTAACAAAAACAAGTTCCTTCTGGAAAGATGAGATTCAGGTACTTGCTTACCTGAGGAAGATGCTATTGGACACTGGTAAGATTAGTCTGGATAAATTGTTTAACGGACTGCTAAAGCCTGAGTGTGGGATAGCAGGGAATGTAGAACTCCTGGTGGGTACAGCCTGAGAGGAGGACACTTTTCTCTCACAGGATTTTTTAATAGAACTCAGTAGCCTCACCAAAAAGATTATTGATCATCCTAAAATCTATGCTGGGTTAAAGGAGACTCAGCAACTGAAGTAAAGGTCCAAAACAGGCTTCAAATTCCTTCACTGATGCCCCCACTCCTTTTTTTTTTTTTTCCTACGGGGAATAAAGAAGCCTTAAGCTGTTCTTGAAGAGCACTATACAGCGTTTTTCTTAGGGAAATGGTGAAAATTGATTATAGCTGAGAGAGGGAGACAGAAAAATCACTCCAACCTAGAGGAAGTGGCAAAAATGTGCTCTGAATAGAGTCTTCTCCAGTTGAGGGAGGAGCATGGTCATTAGAAGGCCCTAACCCGGAAACCCCGAAACCCAGGAAACGCAATATTTGCTTAGGATGAAAGCTTAATCAGAACCACAGTAAATGCCTTCCCCAAGCCCCCAACTACCAACAGGTGAGCAAGCACCAAATAAAAAGGAACAGCAGAATACTGCTGGGGAAGGAGCAAGAGCATAGAGAGAGATGTGCTTTGAGGCACAGCATGGAGGGAAGACCTAAAGGTGAGGGTGGGAAGGTCACATTCAAGGAATCTGAAACAGGTGGTGCACCAGAGGGGAACTATAGCAACCACAAACCCCAATACCAACTCATTAATAACTGGATTGACTCAATGCTCTGAACGAAAGCCAAAGCAGAAGAAAAGTCATGTCCAATATAAAAAAATAAAATAAAACATAAACAAACAGATTACTTATTTGCCTCAGAATCAATACAAGCTTTCTAAATTTCAACGAAACTATATGGCATATAAAAATATAAAACCCATACTCTTAAGAGAAGCAGAAGTCAACAGAAATTTAAGTCATCCATCAGAAAGTATTGAGTTGTTTAGACACCGTAAGAACCTTGGACATTCTTGTTTCTCATTCTACACCACATTTGTTAGATAGTAGAATTTAGAATTAGGAAAGTTAACAGAGGCTAATAGCCCAGTTTACAGGGAGTAAAATATTTGATTGTCATAATCTAAATCTTGTGTTAAGAGGACATTCAATTATGGACATTAGTTTCCATTTAGAAGTATGTAAGACATTTCTGAGACATTGGCATTTTAAATGATTATATATTTAGATACTTAAAGAAATAGGCTATCCAAAATATGTAATTATAAGGATAACTACCTCCCTCATTGATGATGGATAAATTAATTGTTTATGTCCCTTTGATTGTCCTTTAGATCTCATATGCAATAAATTGTAATAATTATTTGTAATGGCAAACTCACTTTTGCCCTGGCATAGTCCATTTTAATTTATCTAGTTAATTATTTAAAATAATGTAATAAGTACCTTCAAACATACCAACCAAAACATAGCTCTTTTCCTTGAGATTTGCTACTGATTAGCTTAATACAAATCATTCAAATGGATGTTTTATGAAATTGCTGACTTCTACCAGCATAGTTGTAATGGTTTAGAAGAAATTCTCCTTTTTCAGACTGATAACATTTTCTTCTTAAAAACTGAGCACTTCCAAACTTAGTGACATGACTTCTTTGCAATTATTTTTAAACTATTGCTATTTTTTAACTAAATGGCAACACCATGATAATGTTAGAGATTTTAACTTTATATACATAGAGATTTATAAATAACCACATTGGTTACTGCTATTTAACATATTATATAACTTGTTGACTGGCATAAAGTCTTCAAATGCGGGAGATAAAAAACGATCAAATGAGATATTTTCCTAGTTAACGATTTAGAAATTATCTAAATTGTTTCAATTTTTTGTATTAATGAATTTGGTGATAGATATGTTTCACTTAGTGCTTATTTTATCTTTTCTACTAAAACATTCAATGCTCATATTTTCCTCTAAAATGTAATAATGAAACTTTCCCTTAGGTTATCATTTCATCTTATTGTTAAGCTGGAAAGTGACACTAAAATAAACCAATAAAAACAAAATAGATTGTAAATAATATGTTCTTTAAAACCTACTTTTATCATTTCCCAACTCCAACTTTTCATCTTCTTTTTCCTTTTTTTTCTTAAAAAAAAAATGTGGCTCCAGTAGTAGTTCAATTTCAGAATCAATTTCATAATATATGTTTTAATATAAACTCAGTCTTAGAAACCACTGTATTTAAAAGTAACCTAGAATAGGTTAGGTGTATATTCGGTAATATGTCAGATTCATTTAACCCTTCCATGTCCTTCCAAGGTTGACTGAGGCTGTGTCAGCTACTTCTATGACATAATGAACAATGATACAATATATTAGACAAGTTAGTCTGTAAAATAAGGTGTGAAAAATATAAATCGACAACTTATTTGGTGACATTCAGAGATAAGTGTTGTTGCAATATGTAACAATGAATATGAAGTGGATAATATTTTGATGAGCATAAATAAATTTTTGAAAGTTTTCTAAGCTTTTATCTTGGTATAATTTGATCACTCTATTTTCTCCGTCATGAGAGGAACCTTTCATGCTTAAGAAGTACGTTATAGAGGTATATAGTAACTATATAAGCAAACAAAAGGGGAGGAACTAGTTTGGCTTTCACAAGGGAGAATCAGAAGATATATCATAGAAGTGTGATCCTCAGTTTGGTTATAAAAGGTAAGTGTAATGGCGATAGATTGAGATAAAAAGAAACAAATGTGCAAAATCCCAGGAAAACAAAAGAACATGGTATATTTGGAAAATAACGAGAATTTCAGTAAAGGTTTATAATACATCTCTGTTAGACATGCTGCATGGCCACTCCAATGACCCTTCTACTCTGATAGAATGTCCCTAAATTATCAGTGGAATTGAGTTGACAGTCACTGCAGGCACTATCTGTGAATGCAAATATCTCCCAAAAGCATATGTCACACAAACTGGAGTATCAGCTGCATCTGATGCCCTCACTGGGGGTAATTTGAGTGACCTGTAGGTGAGACCAATAAGAGAAAGAACAACATTATTCTGGTTGCAGATCCAGAAACTGTAGTGCACATCCAAGGTATGGTTAAATTAAACTGTCAACTCAACCTCCTGCTACCTCTCAACTGTATGTATGCTAAGAATAATTGTCAGGCCCTGAGATTTAATTTTACTCTCCTTGTGAACATGTTAGCCTGTTGTTACTGTTTCATGGATGCTGGCAGTAGACATGAGACTCCTGGGTCAGAGGTAAAGAATTTCGTTACTCATGGCAGTATGAGCATCATGTTTACATTATTTTTTCTTGTTCCACTGGTTCAATGGGGCTAAAGCGGAAGGCCCAGATGGTTGCTGCACATGCAGTGGGTTGCATTACAGGAGAACACTGAGCATCGATAATTGACTAACCTATAGTAAGCAGTAAGCAAGCACACTCTGTTCTAGAGAGATACATGGTCTCATACCTCATGGTTACTCATTGTAAACACAACTCTGGCAAAGGAAAAGAGCTGTCAGGGCCTTGCATGTTTGGTGTACCCACTAAGACTAAGGAGCATGAGACTTCATGGAGGACTGTTACCCAACAAAACATAGATGAGATTGTTGAAGTAAGTTCACATCTGAAAGATTATTCCATGTAAGACTGTCCTACTTTCACTCTTGTGTTCACTTAGTCGTGCTATTAGTGCCCTACTTTTATTTATGTATTCACTTCATTATTTATGGGGAAATAAAATTTCACTCTATTTTCTAGTGTTCCTGTAGAAATCTGTAGCCTCTTGAGACACAGGAACATTCTATTCTTCTTATACATAAGAATTTGATCTCTAGCTGTTTGTCTACTTAATGGTCCTGATATGAAAGTATAATAAAACTAATATTTCCTCAAGAGGATGAAATGGTTATATCCTGGAATAATTCCCTAGATTAAGCTTCAGGATGTCAAGGAGACTGGAGTATTATCTCCCCATTATTGATATTTCAGAAGAAACAATGCTTCAGGCACAGGGGCTACCTGCCTCATAGAGATATTTTATTTACATACCAAATGATTGGAGTAAGGACTCAGGCCCATTAGGATTCAGGGTCTCTAAGGAGACCTTTTAGTAAGGGAGGAATACAGTGGCCTCTTTCCTCTTTATGAGCAGAGAACAAAAAAAATTTACTTTGTCTCTCTCCTATGGAGTATCTGGATACTCAGATAGTTTTTTTTTTTCTATCAGTTTTCATCATGTCACTGCAAGGATAAAAGAAGGGGAGTCGACGCATTCATTTTTTACTGTGAGATAATAAGAATCTGTCTCTGACCCAGGACATCTCCTGGGAGCATTTAGGATACAATTTTTAAAAGATGAATATTAAAAAGAAACAATTGAGTAGTTGCTCCACAAATATCTATTAAAAACCTATTATGTGCCAACCCTGGGTTTTAATGCCAAAGATAAATTAGTGCTAAAAGAAGCATGGCACCTAACACATGGAGTTTACAGTACAGTAAAAGGATATTCTACACAAAAATAACACAAATACATGCACTGTTATAAATTCTTATAAATTCTATAAAAATAAATCAGGTTGTTAGGAAGGAGAACAAGGAAAATCCAATTTAGATTGGTATTAGATAAGACCTCTCTTAGCAATTACTTCATAGCACTTAACATATATTGATAACGATAAAGATAGAGATTATATGTATCTATCTTCCTCCCTTTTCATCCTCATTTTTTTCTTTCCTTTCTCTTCTAGCTTTGTCACTAAACTATCCCAGTACCTAGAATAAAGCCTTGCAAACAACAGGAAGTCAAGACATACTTGTTGAATAAATGAATGAGTGAAAAATTATTTGGGCATTGAAACTTAGATCTAAAGCGTGGTGATAAGTCAGGCCATAAATAAAGAAAAACTATTCCAGATTCAGGAAAAAGCATGTTGAATAATTTCACAGTAGGAGTAAACAGTAACTTACTGGCCATATTAAGGATGTTATATTTATCTCAAGATAATTTTTACTTTTTAAAAAAGGGATGACAATACACAAATTTATATATTTTTTAAAAGTCATACTGTCTATAGAGTGAACAATGGTTGTTCTAAGAGAAAGAGGAAGTAGAAAATTAATTTAAGTACTTCAGACTGGGCGCGGTGGCTCAGCCTCTAATCCCAGCACTCTGGGAGGCTGAGGTGGGCGGATCATGAGGTCAGGAGATGGAGACCATCCTGGCCAACATGGTGAAACCCCATCTCTGCTAAAAATACAGAAAAATTAGCTGGGCATGGTGGCGGGTGCCTGTGGTCCCAGCTCCTCAGGAGGCTGAGGCAGGAGAATCACTTGAACCTGGGAGGCAGAGATTATAATGAGCCGAGATTGCACGCCACTGCACTCTAGCCTCGGTGACAGAATGAGACTCCTTCGCAAATAAATAAATAAAATAAAATAAAATAAAAAAGTACTTCATTAGGCTATGGTGGACAGGTGAGGAAGGTGACAGCAGACATAGGAATAAGAGCTAAAATTTAAGATAGGACTTTTACTTATAATCATAGAGATTTGCTGATGAGCATAGAGAGAGAAGCTGGTATGGCTGTTGATCACTAGGTCACAGCTTGAAATACAGAGCACAAGCTAGTGCTATGTGGAAAGATGGAGAAGTTTGAAGGAGAAGTATAAATGGAAGATCCAAAAATTAGGAGTTCAGTTTAGGACAAGTGAAATTTTAGATAAATGGAAGGTAACCAGATGGAGAGATCAAGATACACAGTTTTGAAAGATCAGCACTATATATATAACTATCTTCACCATCAGTGTACCTATGTGACATTTAAAGGCAAAGGAATGGATGAGATGATCTAGAAAATGAAAAGGGCAAGAGGAAGACAGTTAGAGGTTGGATAAGGAGTCTGAAAGGAAATGGAGGAGTGCCTAGAAAGGAAAAGGCAAACATGGTGAGTAGGTCGTGACTCTAGAGCAGAAAAGTCCTCACAAAGGAAGAAACAGAAATGGGGTGAATGATTCTGAGAATGCTGTAAGAAGAGTTTAAAGAAAATGTCCATTAGATTTTAATAATGTGAAAGTTATAGCACTAGTAGTAGCAGTTTTCACAGAATTTAGGTATAGAAGGCAGATAGGAATCCACTGAAATCTGAATGTGTGGCATTGTTCTGTAAGCTCTGAAAGGACTACTCAAGGATACATGCAGCATGGAAATTAAATCCATGGCAAAGAAGTGAAATGTAAGAGCAAATTAATCAGTAACATATTTTAGGAATTATTGACTGTAATATATGATTCATTTTGTAGCTGATTTTAAAAATACTGGAACCAAATCTCTAGACAATAATGATTTGCAAAATGACAATGGAAGCATTTAAAGGATTAAGCATAAGGTGCTTCGTGAAAAAATTTGGATCATGCTAGAAATACATACAGCTAAATATGTATATTGAATTTTAATTATTTAAAATAAAACCTATAGAATCCAAACCAGCAGATGAATTATAAAAAGAGGGAGAGAGGGAGAAATGAAAAGAAAGTGCCAGGATTCAAATGACTCAGAAGTTTTCAAGGCTAAATGATTGGGAAGATAACATTTACATAAATAGAAAAGGATATACAAGAATTTGAGCATAAGCAATAAAAGCACGGTTAACTAACTTGTCAAGGGTAATGAGCACCAATTTAAATTATTAATAACCCCTTAAAAGGTGCAGTCAGTGAATTGAAAAAAATATATTACAAATTTGTGTTTCTACCTATGCAAAATTTATTAGTTCATTACCACTGGAATGAAATGTGGCCCAAAAAATGGTATACTGATTAAAATGTTGCTCTTAGGAATGCACTCCCATCACAATGAAAAGAAAAACCTCTAACTACGCGATAAGAGTAAAGAGGTGTTTGCTTTCTTAGCCTTCAAAAGAGAGGCCAAAGAATTTAAACAAAACAAAACAAAACAAAAAAACAGAGAAAGACTCCACAACATTTGAACAAGAACAGCTACTCCTTTCCTCAACCTAGTCATAATATAGCAAATTATAACCTTTGTGCAAATATTTACTTTTAGTGCAAACTAGACACTAAGCAAGTTCATTAGGAACACAAAGATCTCATATGTTGAGGAAGAGAATATTGTCAATACCTTTTTACTACATTTGGTAGGATGTAATAGGAGACAAGTCCTTAATATCATCATGAAATTTTGCTTTCATTCATTCCTTCACCAAACATGAGTTCCAAATTTGTTTCAACCTCATCCCATAGTTGAGCTTAGTTATTTAAGTAATCATAACCAGTTATCTTATAACTGCATTATACTTTATATTATTTTATACTGAATTCTATATTTTTTACACAGTCCTAAGAGGTATGTTAGTGTGGCTATGATGTCAACTTTACAGACGAAAAAATTCTGACTTGGAGTGATGAAATGGCTCCCATAGGTTTATAAGTCTCTAGAGGCAATTAAAAAATGGGGCAGTTCTTAGATTCCCTAATTTAAAGTTTGGTTTTTCTTTGTATTAAAGTACATTTTTAGATAATATCATATAATAAATGTTAGCTGTAAAGTTGGTTTGGTTAAAGCTCATTTGTAAAATAAATAATTTAGAGCATAATTACATTAGTGTATTTTAAATTAAGAAACCCATACTAAGTGGGGTCAATTTGATTTAAATTTGTACTTACAGAGATTTGCATAATAAAAAGTTTTAGCCATAAACAGTAAATAAGAACTGACGGAGTGGAGCCAGCATATGGACACAATTATTCTGAGCAGCCTTGTTGACACTAAGGATATTAAATATTACAAGCAGGCAGGGTTTTGTTGGTAAAACCTAAAGATTTCTTTTCTAGTATCTCTGCTTTGTATAGTTGGGTTCTTAATTTCATGAAAACTTAGATTAATTTATAAAATAAAGGAGGGATAGAATCAGCAACTGCTGTTGCAGGACCTGGACCAAGCAAGTTGCTAAAACCTTAGGCAACTGCTGATAATGCCTCTCTTTTGCCTCGTCTTCAAAGGTTTACAGTACAGACAGTGGTCTGGGCCAACTCTTATTCTTACATTCCCTCCAGTATGTCAACCTAATACAGAGGTTTGAAAGTAAGACCTAATTCTTCAAAAACTCTAGAGTAGTGATTTATAACTTCATTGTAGAATCATAATTCACACATGAGCTATTAGAAAATACAGATGTGTAGGCTTCACCCCTTGAAAGTTTGGTTCTCTGGCCGAAGGGTACGCTTTGGGCATCCGTGATTATTTAAAACCCCTCTGGATGATTTGGCTGTTAAGATGGGAATGAGTATTGTACTTGTCAAATACCAGCTTACGAGACTGGGGACTCTCTTGCAGCTTCTAACTTCTGAATTCTCAGCTCACTGCTTTGGATACACTCCAATCTCAAAGGAAAGAGAGCAGCCTGTTTCATTGAAAAAAGGTCATGACATTCATTGGGACATATTTTCAAATTCGAGGAGGTTACTGTTATTTACAGAGGATACCTCGTGATAGCATTATCTATTTGCTGCCTGGGACAGAGACATCAGGTCTTATATTTTCCTTCTTGTGAGCATTGTTAAGTAGCTAAATTAGATAGAGCCTTCTTTATAATCTATATCTCTCTTTCTACATTTCAGTCTGTCCAGTATTAAAACAAAAGGGTCACTGGTACATATACTGATATTTTTGAGTTTCTATGGCCACCTTCTTTTTAATTATTTTATTTATTTTAATTTTACTTTTTAATTGACTGATAATAATTGTACTGATTCATGGAGTATGTAGTGATGTTTCAGTGCCTGTAATATATAGTGATCAAATCAGGATTTTAGTATATCCATCATATGAAACGTTTATTATTTCTTCATGTGGGGAACATTCAATATCCTTCTGGCTATTTGAAAGTATATAATATTTTATTGTTAACTATAGTCATCTTATAGTGGCATAGAACACTAGAACTTATTTCATCTACCTAGCTGTAGTTTTGTACCTGAGGATAGGATTCCTACAGTTTAGATTTTGGTTAGGAGGAGATAGTTATCCATTTAAGCTTCAAGCCTAGACCATGTAACCAGTTTTATAAGAGCCCTAAATTGGGAGTTTTTGGACTCATGAATCACCTCTAATATGGCCGTACTTCAGATACTCTCTTTGAAAGTTTCTTGCACTCAGTATGCCTGAGAGTATTTTCAGTCTCTTCAATTTGCTCCTGAGATTTTTGTCTGGGCTTATTGTCTATATCATGCAGTGCCTTCCATTATTAAAAAATAAAAACACTGTATTTTCAAGGCACTGACCATCATGTATTCATTCCCATCTGTCATTTTCTCTCCGCTGTTCCATTATTCCCAGGCCAGAGTCCTGTTGCTCCTCACTCTTTGGGGGAATCGAATAGAGAAACAGTTCTCACTTCTCTGAACTATGTTTCTTAAGACCGTAATGTATGCATAGCTCCCAAGATGCAAGCTTTTCTAAGTTGACTGTAGTTCATTCTCTCCCAAGTGCATGTTGGGAGAGAATATCAAGGTTGGGTCATATCAATACAGTCATGACTAAATGAGCTGTTGATTTTGTATTTTATTGAAGTTCCCTTGTAACTTTGGGACAAATCCACTTCCAGGAGGCCCTTCTGTCCCTTATCAAACTAAATGCTCCGACCCAAACCTCTGTGTCTTCAAAAATGACTGCGATTCTTGTGATAGGAGTCTCCATAATCTCATGGGGGAAAGTACGGTTGTAAATGGATCTAGTGAAATGTCACATTATGTAACAAAATCTCAGTCTGACTTACTTGAGTTCCCTACCATCCTTAGTACTGTATAATTTATATACTAATATTTGTGTGTATCTGTCTCTATCCCTCCAAATATCCTGAGTACTGCATAATTTATATACTAATATTTGTATATATTGATCTCTATGTATGCATCTATGTATCTACGAATCTGTCTGCATCCATCTATCATATATCTATCTCTATTAGCTACATATCATGTACTTATATCTACTCCCTCTTTATGAAGATACTAATTTATTAGTTTTGTGTAACTACTGACCTGGAGTAAACTGAGATATATGGGAGGTTTATGTTTAGCACAAATTCTGCAAAATATTTATGTTCGACATCTCCTTTTAAAATATATATTTTAAAATGAGCTTCCCAAAATACTTAGTTCAAACACCGTGAAAGAAAAAATGGTATTTAACCCATTTAGAGTCTGACATACATTTTTCTTATTTAACACATTTTTTATATAGCTTGAGGTTTCTTATTTGATTTTTAAATTGTTGTGTTAGGAATTATTTTCATTGAAAGATTATTAATATAAAATAAGTCATAGCAATAATATAAAGATTAATTTTATATATTCACATTCCTCAGTAAAAGTTAATATGATGAAATTTCCATAGAGTTGATTTTTTTCAACTTTATTCTTGAGTATGACCCAATAAATCTGATTTACAGGGCAATTATGCAAAACTGTTTTTATTATCACTTTGGATAAAAGTACTATGTAAAATAATCTAATAAAATGGTTACTAAGGCACAGCACGTCCTCAAATGAAAACACAGGAGCTCTGGTCTTTTTATTCTTATACTGAGTCCTGTTCCTAGAGTTTTTATGAGCTCTGAAAAAAATTTCTCTTAGACCCCAATGACAATATTCCTACTAAGCATACTCCCTCACCAAGGAAATATCTAGTGGCTGCCATGATTTTGAAATATATTCTGACTAGTGCCCCAGATTTGATTCCTTTGAAATCTAACTTTTGGAAGCCATCAAACATATGGACAATAGGGAATAGTGCAGAATTCTCTCCTGTAATTAGTACTGAATCATTCCAGATGAGCTGGAAAAATCTTTCATGTACCTGGACCCATGGAATTCAAGAGCTATCTAGCTAAAGAAAGTGGGAATGAGATTTGTTTCCACTCTCAATGCAAGCAACTCATCTAACTATCTTCAAATTGTATTTTAGCCTCTGGAAGGTTTGACAAATGCTTGGCTAGTCTAGAAAGATATTTGGGAAGGCTACATTATGCACATCTGAAACCTCTTTTTGTGTGTGTATTTTAAAAATAATGTAGAATATATATGTACTCACCATTAAGTCATCTTAAAATGTTTTATTTCAATTTTAAATAGTTAGAAATAATAATTTGAGGCAGACAATCTTTAAACAATATTAAGCAGCATAAAAATACTGTTATATATATTTTCATATATATATATATACACACACACGTGCAAAACCTTTTAACAATCAGTTATTGTACACCATTCTTTTTTCTTCTTTAATACATTTTTTACTGCATTTAGTTCAAAGAATTTCATTCTAATCTATTTTAAACTTAAAAGTCATTCTTGATCATCCTATCTTATTCCTTTGCAATAAAAAACCTGCATATAAACTTAGTTTTGTGTTAAGCAAAAGTTTCAAAGATAATGATTTTATTTTGAACTGTCTCATTTAATATTAGAACACCAAATGTCAGATTTAAAAATAATTATATGAAGATTTAAAAACAATTTATAAACATAAAAGTATAATTTTACTTGAAATGTAAGTATGAGGTGGATAGAAAGTGATAAAAAATTTTGATTTATTATATCTGTGGACAGATTATTTCTTATTGGATATATGGATAAATGTATTTTTTCTATTTCTGTCATTATTTTAAACTTTGAAAAGCTAATGAACATAAATTAGCAAATAAGAATGGAATGGTGTTCTATACCAAATCTCACATAGTAATCATAAACACTTATTTTTGACTTTCTATATGCTATTAGTTTAATTGAGTCCTGTGTCAGTTTTGTTGAAAATAAGACATTGGTAACAATCTTCCTTGCAAAATGATTTCTTACTCAGTCATTGATTTTTTCATTTTCTTAACACTAACAACCGTATTTGTAATTCTCTTGGTACTTGAGAGATAAGCCATCAGGAAGGTAAATTCATAGGACAACTTAATAACAGACACATTCTCAGCCAGACCCGTATTAGAAAAGAATGCATATGTTAATTGAAATTTTAAAATTAAAGTTTCTTAATAATCTTCATGACCATGTACTCCTAGGAAAGTTTTCATATATTCCAATGTGTTCCTACAAATCACATCTAAGACTACTAGAGTAAAGTAAAGAACTGGCTTAAAGGCAGGAGAATCACTTGAACCCGGGAGGTGGAGGTTGCAGTGAGCCGTGATCCTGCTGGCACACTCCAGCCTGGGTGAGAGAGAGAGACTCCACCTCAAAAATAACAATAACAATAATAATAATAATAATAAAGAAATGGCCTAAATGATTATCTTGATTTCATTTCATGAATATAAACTAAATGAAATGAGGAAGAAACACATCTCCTGAGCCATAAGTATTCATAACAGATTGTACTTAGGTTTCAGCTATTTATGCTTCTCTTAAAAACAAAAACAAAAAGACGCTTGTCTTATGTTCCTTAGACCCAGAAAGCACATTGATTCATGACAATGCACTTCCAAAAACCCATTTCCATTTGTTTTTTAATGTACACAGGTTGCACATTAAACATACTACATAACTTTCCCTGTGTATCTAATCAAGCTCAATGGTATTATACATTTGAGTTTCCTTTGTCTACAATAAACAGGGAGAACAAAGAGTCAAAGAGTTGAAAATTAAAGGGAGAGAGATTGAAATTATTGTTTTCTCTCAGCCAGTGTCATTCTACCCTAACAATGGTGATGATACTATTCTATAGTTTCATAACTTTTTATTCACTTTTTAGAAAAATGAATCTGCATCTAATTATAGAGGAAGGAAATTGGGAAATTGTTATTTTATGTTCAACATACATATATATGACATAAAGAGTCTAATTAGAAACAAATAATTAAAATAAATAAACATCATAGGAAATATTAAATTTGGGCTACTTCCTAAACATACTCATCCCTTGAATGTTAGAGCAAAGACATCTAAATAGTGCTGCTGCTGCCATTTTGACTCTAAAATCTGTTTCTTTATCAAGAAAGCTCATCTATAAAAGAAATCTAAAAGATAAAAGTAATAAAACACCATGCTTCATACTGACCATCTATTGTGCAGATTTATTGTTATAAGTGCTACCAGAGCATAAGAAACTTATAGATAACTTCAAGTTGAATAGGTTTAACAAAACCTATTTAAAGAAAGAATTGAGCTTAGAAGTATAGGGTATATGCAATTGCCTTTCTGAGCACAATTTATCTCACTTAATAGCGCAGTTAAATCTATACCATTCCCCTAACAATAATCAGTGCAAAGTATTTCAGAAATCCTAATCTCTAATGCATAATTCAAGAAAATAAACAGATGCTTTTAGATTTCCTTCAGTGTAAAATCTAGATCTAGATTTACTGTTTTATAAACTTAATGTTCCCACTTCACTGATATGTAAGAGCTACAGTTATTTACCTGCAATTCAAGGCCTCAGTGCTTTACCCTTTGTCTTCCTGCTTTATGGTGTTGTAGTACTCCTGTTACAGAAATACCAATATTAAAGAGAGATGGACAATCTAGATTTTACCCCAACAAGTATGTTCATTTAGGCACTGATTAATCACACTTAAAGTGAGGTATGTTAAATTTTCTCTTCCAACATAGTAAAATTAAATATATCAATTCCTTCACTGTCAGAATAACATAATAGACACGGAGGACTTGGATTGAGTAAATTAGTTCCATTGCTGTCTTTTTACTGTGTGTGTAATTTTGGATAAGTTGCTTGTGTTCTCTCAGGATCTCACTATTAACTACATTTATCAACAGGGTAATCAGCCCCTGCTCCCCTATAGGCTAATGGCAATTTTCAAATCTTTTGAAAAAGTCAAAAGCCTTTGCATTTGATCCTGACCTATTATTACTCTGTGAATTAATCCTAAAGGTCAGTACTCAACAATGTGGCTTTTTAATCATGAGCAACAGTGGCTGCCCTTTCTGTCTGTCACTGTCTTCAAACTCACTCACCAGTTCTCTCTGCTTGTTAGCGAGTTAGCTACTTAGCAAGCTGCTTCTAGGCAATTGTGTTTGGCACCTGGCCTCTTAGGGTTTTCTGCTTCCTACAATAGTGTAAGATGCTTGGGGTCTAGAAACCACATGGAGCAACCACCGTTCAGTTTCCATGTGGGGATGATATTGTTCTTTGCACATTCCTCAGTGTCAGTGGTTCTCGCACTCCCAAAGCCAGAATATCCATCAGCATGACTGATCTTGTTTTGCCCTAGAAGAGTACTTGACCTCAATGGAGCTTTCAAAAGTGTTGACACTTTAATTAATCTGCATTGTGGCCTAGGCACCTTAAAGCTCCCCAAGAGCTGTACAGATTAAGAACCACTAATCTAGAAGAATCTAAAGGATTCCTTAAGAAATTTTAAAAAATATTTGCATAAAATTCCTAATTTCCAAGCATGGGAAATTACTGGAAGATACCTACTGTTTTTCTTGAGAATTCAAGTTGATAGAAAATATTTAATAACTTAGAACTGTTCACCTTTTGTTTTCACTGTAATAAAAGTAATTGATTATAATAACTGCCCTAACAAGACAGACAAATACATTATATTTTGACCTAGTGAAACTTGAAATCGCTAGACAGAAAAACTACATAAAGGAAAGATATTTCATAGGATACCAAACATTTCAAATGCAGTTTTTGAAGTGAAGATATAGCATAATACATAAACATTTGTTAATAATGATATATGATAGTAAGTAATATTCTTTGCTGGTGTGTGTGTTGGACTGATGAGGTTTGTGAATAGATTTAGACTGAAGAGTTTTTACCTCAATTTTCATTCATGCACTAAGATGTATTTAGTTCCTTATTGACATCTATTATACATACATTATGTTCTTAAATAATACATATATATAGGGCATGTGGCAATGTATTGAGTCTGAGGAATGACAATGTCATGAATTCAATAGCTGTCTGAGCCTAGATATCTTTCATATCTTAAAAAAAGTAAAATCTTAAAATCTGAAAATTTTTACTTACAGGAAAAAGTATTTTTTTTTCCAGAAAAATTTGAAGAGCAGATATGTGTCATGCGATAACATTGGTTATCCTATCACTACCAATTGTTAATCACATTATCTAGGTTTCAAGTAAGCAAATAATAGGATATGAAGGAGTAGAGCATGATAGGGAGATATTTTAATTGAGAGCATACAAGAAAAGATTCAGAATGTGAGACAAACTTCAAAGAGAGTACTGGGTGTTACATGACAACAATCAACAACATCAGTGAGTAGGAGGGTAGGGGCAGAGATTAAGTTGTGGAGATGGGCGGGAACTTAGGAATCTGAGCAACCAAACTTCAGAATAAAGAGTTGTTATCAAACAGACAAACAAACAAACAAACACAAAACCAACAGAACCAAATAAAGAACCCAGAAATAAATTCACACATTTACAGCCAACTGATTTTTGACAACAGCATCAGGAAGATACACTTGGGAAAGCACAGTCTCTTCAAAAATAGTGCTGGGGAAACAGGATATCCATAAGCAGAAGAATGAAACTAAACTTCTATCTCTCACCATACAAAAAAAATCAAAATATATTAAAACGTTAAATGTAAGACCTGAAACTCTGAAACTACTAGAAGAAAACATTGGGAAATGCTTCAGGACACTGATCTGGAGAAAGTTTCTTGAGGAAGATCTCAGAAGCACAGACAAATAAAGCAAAAATGGACACATGGGATCACATCAAGTAAAAAGCATTGCACAACAAAGGAAACAAGAAAGTGAAGAGACAAGTTACAGAATTGGATAAAATATTTGCAAACTATTCAACTGACAAGTGATTAATAACCAGGATATATAAGAAACTCTAACAACACAATAGCAAAAATCAAATGAAATAAATGATCCAAGTAAGAATGGACAAAAATCTGAATAGACAGTTCTTAAAATAATACATACAAATGGCAAACAGATATTGATATTGAAAAAATGCTCAATATCAATAACATCTGAGAAATGCAAATCAAAACCACATAAGCTATCATCTTACCCTAGTTAGAATGGCTTTTATCAAAAAGATAGGGAATGATAAATACTGGTGAGGATGTGGAGAAGGGAATGCTACTAAGCTGTCAGTGGGAATGTAAGTTAGTACATCCACTGCAAAAGATAGTGGTGAAGTTCTCAAAAAACTAAAAGTAGAACTACCACATGATCCAGCAATCCCACAGGTGGATATTTATCCCAAAACAAACGGACTTCGGTGTATTGAAGAGATATCTGCACTCCCATGTCTACTGCAGTAAATGCACATTAGCCAAGACATGGATTCAACATTAAGTGTCCACTGATAGATGAATGGATAAAGACAATGTGTTACATATAGACAGTGGAATATTATTCAGCCATGAAAAAGGATGATATCCTGATATTTGCAACAATGTGGATAGAACTGCAGGATATTATGTTAAGGGGAATAAGCCAAGCATTGTAAGATAAGTATCTCACGTTCATGTTCTCACTTATATGTGGGAGCTAGAATAGTGATCTCATGGCAGAAGAGAGTAGAATGATGGTTACCAGAGGCTGGGAAAGGTAGAGGGAGGAAGAGAGATGCAGGGGAAGAAAAAGAGATTGACTAATGGGTACAAAAATATAGATAGAAGGAATAAAGTCCAGGGTTTGGTAGCACAGTAGGGTTCCCATAGTTAACAATAATTTATTGTATATTTCAATATAACTAGAAGATTGGATTTAGTATGTTTTCAACACAAAGAAATAATAAATGTTGGAGGTGAAGAATATCTCAATTTTGCCCTTTTTGCTTTTGCTTTTTTCTTTTGAGTCGGAGTCTTACTCTATCACCCAGGCTGGAGAGAGGAGAGCAGTAGCACAATCTCGGCTCACCACAACTTCCATCTCCTGGGTTCAAAAGATTCTCCTGCCTCGGCTTC
The DNA here is from genome assembly GCF_000951035.1 of Colobus angolensis palliatus. Classification (NCBI taxonomy): domain Eukaryota; kingdom Metazoa; phylum Chordata; class Mammalia; order Primates; family Cercopithecidae; genus Colobus; species Colobus angolensis. The sequence continues at coordinate 977,398 of NW_012115167.1, forward strand.
TGAGTAGCTGGGATTACAAGAATGTACCACCATGCTCAGATAATTTTTGCATTTTTATTAGAGACAGGATTTCACTATGTTGGCCAGGCTGCTCACGAACTCCTGACCTCCAGTGATCCACCCACCTCGGCCTCCCAAAGTGCTGGGATTACAGGCATGAGCCACAGCGCCCAACCACAGTTTTCCTCATTTGATTATTACATATTGTATGCTTGTATGAAAATAGCACATATACCCTGTAAATATGTACAACTATTTTGTATCCACAAAAATATATATAATTATATATGATATATATAATATATAATAAAATGATATATAGTATGATACATAATATATAATATGGGGTATGAGGTTAGAGAGACAAAAGGGAAATAATTTATTTTATGTTTAAAGGTGGCAGAGTATTGCAGGCGAGAAGAACATCAACAACAATAATGCTTGTGGTTGTTCTTGGTATCCATTAATGCCCTTAATAATGAATAAGAATTTAACGACTAAAAGAAAGCAGCATTTTTCTGGAATGGCTGACTTTCGGTAAAGAAAAAAATTAACTTTGCCTCAATTAAAAAAGTTACTTTGCCTCTCTTTTAAATAACCCTAGTCCCTGCTTGCCGGCTGATCAATTCTTATCTGAATGTCTACTCCGGCTGATTCTTCTTTTCCGTTCTAGACTCTGATCTCCTTGAGAACAGCAGCATCACATTCATCTTTTATTTCCCCCTTCTTTGCAGTATCCCTGGCATATAGAAAGCATTCAGTCAATATTGATATTAACTGAGCTGAAAGCACCCTATCTTCACCTTGATCTCCTGGCTTTCCAAGCTGGGTAAAATTAGACATAATCATTATATTCTTGTAAAAGCACAGACTACAGTACCTCAGAGCCTTAAGCAATCCACTATCATTCTACAAAGAGGTAGCATTTTGGATACAAAAGAAAATAGAATATATTAATTTAAGATGGCCTAATTCAAGTAGCAAATATATTTGAAAGCATAGTAAAGCAATAGCATGAAAAACTGTTTTGCCACCTGACATATTGAGAGAAAATGAGAAAGATTTACCCCTGAAATAAAATGCTTAATCTCAGTGTCAGTGTTTTGTATATTAAAAATCTTGACATGAATGTTGAAAAATTATATCATTGAAACTATTAGTAATCATTGTAACTATTAGACCACAGGAGAATGTGCAAGTTGCTGCTAAGTACATGGCAAGTTTTTATAATTATAATCAGCTAAACTGCTTGAGTGATACTGTTTAAATTAGGAAATTAAAGCTTGAATTATTTTTCTGAAAATTTTCTACTGCTTCTTAAAGAAGCTAAAGTCTTGTTGGATGCTGGAATTCTCCATAGCCACTGATTGTGTACTGTTTACAATCAATCTATAATTTGCTTGGCTGCTTCCAATAAAATATTAATGCAATCAAAACTAAAATGTTTTTGTTCACAGTCATCCTCTTCTCATGGGTCAGACTCTAAATCTCTGTTATTAAAATGAGCCAAGTGTTTGCTGTTTAAATGCATAGAGGTAACTTTGGAAATCTCATCCTAAGGAGTTCAAGATATTTTTTTTCTTTGGACTAGGACTTCATTTTCTAACTAGATAATTTTCAGTAAAGTATTTATTGTTAATATATAGTTGACATAGATTGTCTTAGGAAATATGCAAATTATTAAGGGGTATAGGATAAAGTTCTGATATATATGACTACAAAGACAATAATACACATAAAAAGGTTGAGAACATAGGACAATAGGTTCTCAAAACAATGCTACGTGCTGTTATTTCGCAGGAAGGGAGTTTCTCATTGAGGGTAGTATCAGAAGAGGATTAGAGACAGGACATCAAGATGAGTGACAATTGAATGTAAACATCCCTCCTACCAAGTGACTCTTATCCTGTCCTTTACTCAAAAGTAGATAGCCATTGTAAAAACAGCTTAATAAGAAGGAAATCTCATTTATGTTGAAATAACTATGTGTCAAATTAGAGAATTTGGTGTACTTGAGCTGAAGTCTTTAAGACCGGAAAGTAAACAGATAAAAAGGTAAAGGATAGAGACTTCCAGCTGCAGAAAATAAAGGAAAAAGAAAAACAAAACAAAAACAAGAAACCTTTGAGAATGGCTTTCCTGGAATAAACAAGCAGGGGTAGGGTGAAATAAAACTGATGAACAGATTCTGGCGCAGATACATTTACATTATTTTAATCAGAGAAGAGATTTTATCTCAAAAATAAATCCCACGAAGTTCTAGATGGTGACGGAAGAGCTTTGATTCTCAGACATATTTGATGTTATAGTAGTACTAGGATTTCTTTTTTTTAATTATTATTTTTATTTTTTTTAATTTTTATTATACTTTAAGTTCTAGGGTACATGTGGATAATGTGCAGGTTTGTTACATATGTATACTTGTGCCATGTTGGTGTGCTGCACCCATCAACTC
>NW_012115167.1:983122-997872 GCF_000951035.1 Colobus angolensis palliatus
GAATGTATATTCTGTTGATTTCGGGTGGAGAGTTGTATAGATGTCTATTAGGTCCGCTTGGTGCAGAGGTGAGTTCAATTCCTGGATATCCTTGTTAACTTTCTGTCTATCCTGGATATGACTAGAGTGATCCTAAACTTCCTTGAGAAGTTTCATATTTAGTAGAAAGACATTCCAAAACTCACTTCATACTGGGTCCCACCATATGTAATCACTAAATGGTGTTACAGGTTTCAACTTTCCATGCAGCTAATGGGTCACATCAGTTAAACAGTTTCTTGTTTCATTAACTCAAGAAGTCTGATTGATTTTGATGCAGAAACTAATGGCTTACCATGCATCCTTTTGGCTTTTGTCTAAAGTCAAATCACTATACCTGCACTACCAGAACTGAATACAACAAGCTGTGTTCATTCATTATTGAGCGAGGAGGAGCTGTGTCACTTAAAAAACAAATTGTATGGGTCTCCCTAAGGAGAAAAATGAAGAGCTAGCTTTAGGTTTTTCAACAGAAGCACTATTGACACTTTGTTATTTTTTGTTTTTGTTTTTGAGATGGAGTCTTGCTCTGTCACCCAGGCTGGAGTGCGGTGGCACAATCTGGGCTCACTGCAACCTCCACCTCCTGGATTCAAGCTATTCTCCTGCCTCAGCCTCTTGAGTAGCTGGCATTACAGGTGCCAGCCACCATGCGCAGCTAATTTTTTAAAAACTACTTTTAGTAGATATGAGGTTTCACATGTTGCCAGGCTGGTCTTGAACTCCTGACCTCAAGTGATCCACACACCTCTGCCCTTGAAAGTGCTGGGATTACAGGTATGAGCCACTGCTCCCAGCCACTATTGACACTTTGGACTGAGTAATTCTTGGTTGTGTCTCTGTGTGGTGGTGGGTGGGAGTGTCATACATTGTAGGATGCTGAGCAGTGCCTCTGGCCACTACTCACTAGATACCTGTTCTCCTGCTCCTCTGAGAGTGTGACAATTAAAACTCTCTCTAGATGTTTGCAAATTATTCTCCTGTGGGCTAAATCACCTGTGGTTGAAAATTACTGGGTAAGAGAAAAAGATAGAAAAGAACAAACACCAATTTAGGCATTATGAGTTCAAGTCTTAAGTTGACTTATAAAGCAGATTGTATACTCTTTTTTACAAATGATCTTACATTATTTGTCTCAAAAGGGAGGGTATAGTTCTCAGAGGGGTCCAGGATGAGGTGAATAATACCATAGTGGGTATTTGGATGTGCATGCTAGAAGCTTGAAGAACTTTTTTTTTAATGACCCACTTTCATGGGTCCCTATTGCCCCTTAAAATATAGAAGAAACCAGTACTGGCTTATGTGTTAATAATTTCTGTCTTTACCACTGTGTGCATTATTATCAGCTGAGAAACTCTGGATTTTTATGAAGCTTCTGAGCAGAGCAGAAACAGTTCATTTTACTTTTGTTGAAAAATGAGTTTTTGTGCCATGTGACAAGAAAGCAGTTATGCAGCATCATTTCAGAGTCTGCAGACCAGACATCTGAAGATGTGAGATGAATAAGAATAACTGCAATTATATAAGATTGGACTAGAAGACACTTTAGAGCCATGACAGGAGATCTCCCAGTCTTGACAAGGGAAACAGGTCCCAGAGACCTCCAGTGTCTACTTTTAATAGTCAAGTTACCCTTCCCTTTGATTTGCATACGGATTATTCAAGCATCCTTGTGGTATTACTGTATGTTCAGTAGAAAACGTTAGTAATAACATATACTCTTTCTTGGCATACCAGCAGGAAAACTAGGGATAGCCTATAATCCAAAAGTCCTTAGGCCAAAGCACTCAGTCCTGCTTCTTACGCTTTTTGGGCTTATGCAGTGTTATTTATCACAAGCCAATATTAGAGTTACATTTGGATTGGTGGCTTTAATAACCTGGATTTCTTCCACTCATATGTAACCAAGTCCTTTTGGTAAGCTAAGGCAAAATTATATAAAAGTTAATATAATATGCAAAATCAACATTATGAATTTCTTCACTGTTTGAAATGATGTCATGATAAATCTCAATATTATAAAAGTATTTCTGGATATGTCTACTTTAAATGAAGTCTTTTGATAAAAGGTAAAATGTCTTAGTTTAGAATATCATGTGAATATCTAATTTAATCCCTGCCTACTTGCCTATGCAATACATTTGCATATCACCATAGGCACTGTGAAAATGGTTAGAACAGTTTGATCCACAAATTATTCCCTTCTTGCTAATGTCTTTATCATGCTCAACCTCCCTGCTAGTTTCCTAAATTGAGTCAGCCATCCTGGTCGGCCTACTCATAAGAAACATGATTGACAGCTGTCTTTTCTCAAACTTCTACTGCTGTCCTGTTTACTTTCCCCCTTTCAAAAATGTGCTTCCTCAGTCTAAATTCCATTCAGTCTAGGGATTCCTTTCTTCTTCATTGACAAACTCCCCCTCCCCCTCTATCTTCTGTCTTTTACTTAATTGACCCGGCATCTCACATTGAAGACATGTCCTGTTGGGACTCTGGTGGAGGGAATCCCATTCACTTCTTTAAAGCAATACAGGACTTTACAGTTACCCATCTGCATTTCTGATTTTGATATCAATTCATTTACATCATGCTTTCCACATTCTTGCTTTAATCACTCCTAAATTCAATGAATAAATCTCTCTGTAATAACAATTTGTATGGAAAGGAAAATGAAAACTTCTACCTGTTTTTTATTACAAATTTAATAGCACAAATAATAAAGCTAATTTTTTTGGAGACTGCACAAATAGACATACATTGTAAAGAAAAGAGGAGATTTTAAAGAACAGATGTCAAAACCTCAGGAATGCAGACAGGAGGAGAGTGAGAGTAGTAGCCCTATGTAGCATGTATGTCAAACAGGAAATATGTTATTTTAAATATTTATCTTAATTTTATTTTTAAATTTTTAATGTTGTGAATACAGAGTAAGTGTGTATATACTTATAGAGCACATGAGATGTTTTGATAAACTCATGCAATGTGGAATAATAACATCATGGAAACTGAGTATCCACCACCTCAAGCATTTATTCTTTGTATTACAAGCAATTCAATGACATTCTTTTAGTTATTTTTCAATGTACAATTAAGTTTTTATTGACTATAGTCACCCTGTTGTGCTATCAAGTGGTACGTCTTAGTCTTTTTATCTAACTATGTTTTTGTACCCATTAACCATCCCCACCTCCCTGCCAGCTCCCCACTACCCTTCCCAGCTTCTGGTAACCATCCTTCTACTCCCTATGTTCACGAGTTCAATAGTTTTGATTTTTATATTCCACAAATAAGTGAGAACATACAATGTTTGTCTTTCTATGCCTAGCTTATTTCACTTAACATAATGATCTCCAGTTCCTTCCATGCTGTTGTAAATGACAGAATCTCATTCTCTTTTTATAGCTGAATAGTATACTTCCTTGTGTATATGTACCACATTTTCTTATCCACTCATTTGCTGATGGACACGTAGGTTGCTTCCAAATCTGAGCTATTGTGAACAGTGCTACAATAAATATGAAATATATGGTATTCAAGTGTTATATATTTTTTATTTAGTTATATTTGTATCTATAAAGTTCAGATCCAAATATTCCTGTCTGTAATTAAGAAAAAGAACTGTGAGTAGTCAGGGCAAAAGAAGAAACTGTATTAAGAACAGGAAGCCTTTTGCAGATGGCTAAGCATATTTACCATGTAGAAAAAGGGTCCAACAAGGTGTTCTAGTGTGAAGGGTTAGCAACATGCAGTTTCTCCTCTTCTGAGAGATACAGCCTCTGGATGACCATGCTAGCAACAATGCACTGCCAACCAGTCATATGGAGGAAAATAGTAAACTAAGAGATGACATTCCTTGAACAGGCTTTGATGGATTACTTGAAAACTGAGGAAGTGCCAAGAAAAATGTAGGAAGTGGGAAGTAAGAAAAAAAAAATGACCTCTTACATTGTGTACTAACAATTGGAGACTTCTGGCTGTCTATTATTTACTTCAAATCCCAGGTCAGGGTGTAAATCAAGCTGTTTAAGAGAAGAGTTGAAGAAACTGGTAATGTACAGTTATAAAAATAGAAGATGTTAAGAGCCATCCTCAAAGCTAAAGGACCGTCATAAAGATGAGAGGTGAGATCAATCAGTGCCCATCTTTCAAACCATTCAAGGGACTTCTCTGCTCTGAGTCATGTAATTTGGAAGTTCTGAATATCTCAAATACACACAAAATAAATGTATTAAAGAATACTCAGACACACTGGTACAACTCAACCCATAAACCACACATCTGTTCTGATGGAGTCTTTCAGGCCTCTGGGAAGTTCCTTACCACATCTTTTGTCCTATATCTTCAAAACAAAGAACAACTGTTTTTGGAATTTTTGAAGGTTTGGATTGTGCTACTAACTTTTTTTAGGGCACTGTTTTGAACTATAGGGAGCTTTTCAGCTTTGGAAACACTTGGGGAGGGGAAGAAAAAAAAAAATAACTTGTGAATCCTTCTTTCCAATGGCAAGGAGGCAATACATTCTTGAGTAATGAAGTATGTTTTGCCAGTCACACACCATGCGTTTGTTTCCTCCATGCTTCTCTTATTGTTCCAGTTTTGGATCTAAGAGGTAATAATCACAATTAAAAATTTGACTTATTTTATACAGTATGTAAGATGCAGCTTAAAAAAAGGTAAAACAAGAGGTGATTTTCAAATGGAGAGTGAATTGTGGTCTTAGACAGAAACTAAAATTGAATTTATATTTTCCACATTATTGAGTATAAACTAATTTACCTTTAATAATATCAGTGAAAACTTAGCAAAAAATGCTAACAGTTCTGAATTATTTCACTATTAAAATGATTAAAATATTTTTAAAATTTTAGATAAATTTGTTTCCTAAATAGATACAACATGGGGAAAAAAAGGAATACAAATATTATTCCAATAAAAATAAGATAATTAGAACAAGAAAATCAACACAATTTCTATGACTATGAAAAATAAGATTCATGAACATGTAAGCTCAACACTTATTTCTATAGGGAATAACATTGGCAATTATAGATCAAAGTATATGAAGAAAAAACAAATTTGGCAACATACACTATTTCCATTTTTTAAATACTATACTAGCATTGGAACATTTGAAAGAAGAATGGAAACAATAATCTATGAAACTAGATATTGCTCTAAGTGATGGTGAAAACTGCAATCTGAGATAGCTATTTATAAAATGAAATTACAGTATTTTGTAATATTTTCTGTGATGACGACATTTTAATACTTGTCACCTCATCACAAAATTTGAGCAATATTATTTCAATTCTGTGGTTTACATCTTTAACTACCAATTTAAGAAATTTATGGATAATTTTAATGGCTAGTGTCTCAGTGGGCTAAAATTTTCTATATTGAAACTATAAAAGTAAAATAACTAGAGCTATAATAACGCATTAAGAGCTGTTGGAGGCTGAGAGTGGTGAGAGGGATTATCTACAAAGAGGCATGAGGGAATTTCTAGATGATGAAAATATCTAACAACTTCATTGCTTTGGTGACTGCATGACTGTAAACATTTGTCAAATTCATCAACTGTACACTTAAGGGTGAACATCACTCTATGGAAATTATACCTCAATAAAGTTTTCTTATCTAAATAAATAACCCCATTAAGTAAAACAACCCCATTAAAAAGTGGGCCAAAGAAATGGACATTTCTCAAAATAAAACATGCAAAAGATCCAAGAAACATATGAAAAAAATGTTCTATATCAGTAACCATAAGACAAATGCAAATAAAATTACAATGAGATAATATCTCACATCAGTCAAAATTGCTGCTACCAAAAAGTCAAAAAACAACAGATGCTGGGGAAGGTGAAGATAAAAGGAACACATATACAGTGTTGGTGGGAAAGTGGATTAATTCAGCCACTGCAGAAAGTGGTTTGGAGATTTCTCGAATAAGTAAGAACTACCATTTGACCCAGTAAACCCGTTATTGGATATATATCCAAAAGAAAATGAATCATTTTACCAAAGACACATGTACTAATCACAGCACTATTCACAATAGCAAAGGTATGGACTCAACCTAGGAATCCATCAATAGTGGATTGGATAAGGAAAATGTGGTATAAACACCATGGAATACCATACTGTCATAAAAAAAATTAAATCATGGTCTTTGCAGCCACATGGATGCATCTGAAAGTTATTATCCTAAGCTAATAATGCGAGAACAGAAAAACCAAATGCCACACATTCTCACTTATAAATGGGAGCTAAACACTGGGTACTCATGGACATAAGGATGGCAACAGTTGTCACTGGGGACTACTAAAGGTGGGAGAGAAGGAGGGGCCAAGGGTTGAAAAGCTACCTTTTGGGTACTATGCTCACTACCTGGATGACAGGATCACTTATACACCAAACCTCAGCATCACACAATATACTCAGGTGATAAACCTGCACATGTTCTCCCTGAATCTAAAATAAAAGTTAAAAAAAAAAGCACCCCCCCTCCCGCCAAATACCAAACAAGTATCAGTCAGTCTATAGCTTAGAGATTCTAATATGCTGAGAGGAAGACATACATCCACAAAAATGGAGGACTAGCAAAGAAAATAAAAGCAAGAGAAAAAGAACAACACCAAATTAATATTCACTAAGACTATGTCTCAAGAGTTATGTGCCACATATTATTATCTATGTACCTTGGGAATCTGTTACTGGTGCTTGAGTATAAGCTTTAGTGTAATGTGGTAATTACCTTGGCTTCCAATTTTTTTATTAAGAAGTTTGAAGAATTAAAAAGAAAGAAAATATTCTCTCTACCAAGTACACTTGGTGAAAAAAAAACTACAAAATTACAGGCTATAGCACCATACCCTCAAAATCCCCCAGAAAAGACTTGAAAAGCAAAATCAGAACAACATTACCTTGGTATAGATTCTGAGTAGTACAGTGTGCCAATGTTATGGGGATAAAGAGGTAATAGTTTAGATGTATACAGAAGTTTAATGTTAATTTTTTCATAAATGTTCCATGTCATGAATATTCATGTTGAAATAACTTTGGAAAGTAAATACAGAGAATAAAATCAGTCAGAGTATTATTTATTCTACCTCACATAATTCAATGGTACATAGTTAGTAGGGATTATAAATGCATATACTTCACTTTTTCTGTTGGTGTAAATAATTCAATCACCTTTCCTCATAGTGAGTACTTTGTATACTTCCTGGGTTTTGGCTCCAGAGCCGATAAACTTTAGCAGAAAGCTATGCTCCTCTGAAAAATTAAATTTATTTAACGAATGCTCCTTTCTATCAGCTTTTTCATTTTGAGTTTATATGTTATCTGAAATATCTCCAAGGATATTGTTATTGTACCTTTCAATTTGCTACTAGCAGTTGTCATTGTATGACTATTAGTATGATTGAATTAAGGTGATAACTACTCTTTTTGTTAAAAAACTGATCTTAATTAATTGGTGTTATTTGTTTCTTCTTTTCCTTCTCTGTAATATTGAATATTTATCCCTTAAAAATCTGTTTGTCTCCTCTAAATACACACACACACACACACACACACACTCTTCTGTTCCATCTGCCAGAGTGATAGAGAGGAAATAACAAATTCATCAAGATAATGGGAGAAAGTCTAGAATCTCTACAAGGCAGTATTTTTTCTAAGCATTAAAAATAACAAAAGTCTGAAAGGTTTATATCCACAGAAATTTATTTTTATTCTATATGTGAAAAAACCAGCATTGTATCTTGAAGCTGGTTGAATGTTTTCTTTGAATTTTGTGAAATATCTGCCTGAGTGGAAGCAGAGAGGTGAAGATTAATAAGTTGAGATAGCATCTGAAAAAGAATGGCTGGAATAATCAATAAAAAAATAAAGTACAGGTACCCAGGAAGGGCACTAACTAGACTGAGTTGAATTTCTTTTTTATATCTGATAGAGTGGAGCAATACAAAAATCACTCTCACAGTTAGTATTACTCCTGTCACTACCACTACTGTGGTTAATGTAAACAGTATAACATAAAATTATAGCACTAAGGATGATTCTACTTATCATAATTATATAATTAAATACTGAAGCAATTATGTATTCATTGTGCATCACATAATTTATCATTTAATCCACATGACAACTCTATTAGGCAATTTTATTATCTGCTTTTAAATCTTGAGAAACCTGAGGTGACTTAAGATTCCTAGCCTCTCATCACTTGTAAGATGAAAAGTGTTTACTTGCCTCTTTGTAGTTGAAAATGTAATGAATCAATTGAAGAAGGCAGAGAAAGTTTATGTTCCTCAATGCTTTCAATATAAATCTGAGACCCAAAGAGCAGCTGATAGAAATTAGGAAGGACAAGAGTAATTAAGCACCTAAAATATATTTACAAATTTAATATCCACAGTAACCCTTTGGGGTAGGTACTGTTATTATCCTCATTTTAAAAACAAGAGAGGTGAGGCAGTAAATTAATAAACTTGTAAATTGAGCAAGAATAGGGAGACTTAAAAACACATTAGGTGAACAGTTTAAATCTTCCAGACACAGATATTTAACCCAGCAATCTGGCTTCTTGAAATTACAAGTGAAAGATCAGGTACATGTACAATTCTGGAAAGCATCCTATCAGATTTTTCTCAGAATTGCAAAAACGACTTGTGGAAAGGCACTTCTAATTTCCAGGCTAAGGCCTTTGACTTAAGCTAGCTCAATGTGGAGGTGCTGTGTGCTACCCTGTGAACAGTACTGTGAAATTCTCTGACCTTGATTATAATGGTGAATGGTAGACACAAAAAAAGTCACACATGATCAAAGAGATGTTACTTTGCCTTAGATGAACCTTTTTTCTTTCTGGTTATTTTTCTCAGGACCTATTTCTCAGGGTGCGATATTTGTGATGTCTACAGGGATGAGGAAATTCAAAATATTATTTTATATCATTTTCTGTTTAGAGGAAGATGCCAGAGCAACAGTCTGTTATCAAAATTAAAATGACTGGTCTATTATGCTGGGCCTACAGGTGTTCATATGCTGGAGAACTTTGAACATCATATGACATTTTCGTATCCTCAAATATCTCTCTTCAGTTTCCCAATTTCACCATTTCGTAGTCTTAACAAGAAAAAAATGGTAGTTTTATCCTAGAAAATAATAACAGAGAGAATTTTAAATAAAGGGAAGCAATCATGTCAAAAACTGAGCAAATGAATGGAAACAAAAAATGACAGGTGTCCATTAAACTTCAATATGATGTCATTGGTGATTTAGAAGAATGTAAAATCAACAAATACCAAGACTGAATAGAGAACAAGAGATAACGATGTAAAGAGAGATAGCAAATCTATATATTATATAGTATATAGTATATAATCATATACTATATAGAATATATATTTATATAGTATATAGAATGTATATTTATATAGTATATAATTATATACTATATATTATATAATAGATTAAAAATATATTTATATATATATATATATTTTTTTTTTAGACAGAGTATTGCTCTGTCTCTTAGGCTGGAGTGCAGTGGCACAATATCGGCCCACTGCAACCTCCGCCTCCTGGGTTCAAGCAATTCTCATGCTTCAGCCTCCTGAGTAGCTAGGATTGCAGGAGTCCACCACCATGCCTGGCTAATTATTTTTGCATTTTTAGTAGAAACAAGGTTTCATCGTGATGGTCAGGCTGGTCTTGAACTGACCTCAAGTTATCTGCCTGCCTCAGCCTCCCAAAGTGATAGGATTACATGTATAAGCTTAAGTTTATATTCTTCTTTAAAACAATTCTGAAGGGGTAAGAGGTGAAAGAGATCACTAGCTAAAAATAGCAAAAAAAGCGAATATAGTTTGGTTTCTTGTTGCTTTTGTTTTTTTCTTTCTTTTTTTGCTTTTAATGTTGGGAAAGTTCTGCACATAGAAGCAATAGAAGCTGCAGAGAAAAGAGACTGACTGCTGAAGACAGCCTGAAGGAGGGCAATGGGTGTCATCCACAGCAGAGGGTCAAGATAAATTTTGAACGACTAGAGGGGCATTATTTCCAATGAAACTAAAGTAAAGCTGAGAAAAGATGACTGAATGGAAGTATATGGGGAAGTTTGTGAGAATGAGACGGTTTAAGGGACTTAACAGCTAATGGACTCAATAGTCATTGGGAAGTAAGAGCCAAGGACATTTTCTGATGGTGAGAAGAAGGTGAGTGGCAAAGCTGAAGAGAGTGGCAAAGGTATAAATTGCTTAAAGGGAAGGACTTCTAAAAAACAAAAAGGAATATTCAACTAAGGCTGGAGATAATGAACATGTAATGGCTTCAGGACAATTTATTTTTTTCTCCAGGACTTAGTAACCTGGCTATAAAAGAGGAAAGGAACAGTTGAGTTTATAGGAGATTGTTGTTTCTTTTTTGAATGCAATGGGCAAGTACTTTTAGGTTACCTGTGCTAAATATCGGTAAGGACAATGAATGAGAAAGATAAATTCAAGTACCTGTAGCTTTGGTGTCTAATGAGTGGTGTAGGGGCAGAAGAAGTGTTTGAGGAACATTCTAGTTTCTCTGAAATCACAGCTTGTACTTTTATACCTAACAAGCCAGAATTACAAAGGGGTTACCTGCATGGGCACTGCAGTCAGAATGCATAGTTTCAAGCTCTGCCTCTGACACTTACCAGCTGTGGAAAGCATGATCAGTTGCTCAAATTTTCAGTTTCCTTACCCTTAAAATAATAAAAGTAACTGTACAAACCTCACAGAGATTCATTAAATTAATACCTAAAATATCACCTGCTTGATCACATTAAGCATTCCATAATTATTGTTACTAATTAGATTTTATGACCATCTCTTTCTCAAAGTCAATACAGTTTCCAAATAATAAAAGCAGAAAGTTAAAAATATGGAGAATGAAGACTTTAAATAATTATTTGATTTTTTCTATTAGTATTATAAATAGTACCTGGAGTACTTCTTTTCTCAATTCCATTAACAATAACATGAGAATAAAGTTCAGAGTTAATTTTTAAAAAGCGGTTAGTTTGCTCCACTAGTGACAGAACCTATTATCGCCGCTGATTCCATTTCTTTAAGCATGGCCAAAATCTTCATTCGTGTCTCTTGATCACTGCTCTTCCAATGGCTGAAAGTAGTTTTGTCACCAGCTCATTAGATTATTATTGGAAATTTCTAATTTAAATATAATATTTTAATGTCGAAAGGCCTGCATATGCTAGGTAGAACAGGGTAGTGAAATTTGAAGGGAATGCTTTTTCTTCTCTAATTAGAGGCAATGAAGTGCTTAGTGAAGGATGTCTCATTCATTCTTATGCACCCGCTCATAGGACAAGTGAATATACAATCAATTCGTAACTCCCCAGTGTTCCCTATTGTTTCATTTGACCACTGGTCTTGTGAAAGGGAATGGTTTCAAGGTGAGTTAAAGAATTGAAATCACACCCAGACTATATTCAGCAACTGTGCTTTGAATAATTGGCTTAGCAACCTTGGCATCACCAGTTAGAAATATAAAACCTCAGGTCTCATTTTAGACCTATTGAAACAATTCTGCATTTCAAAAAGATGCCTGAGTGATTCACGTGCATAGTAAAGTTTGAGAGGCATGGCCAGTGAAGACATTCATATTCTCTGGGAAAATGAAGGCTGCATTAGGTCTCAGCATTCTGCCTTTTTCCATTCCTTTAGTCTCTGACTAACTAGAAGGACTGTTAAAGCAAATCCGTAAATTCTGAGAGTCAAGAAGGTCTCCTGCCTCTATATGCACTGTCCAGAGGGTATTTTTGTTAGTTCCTCCACATCTCCTCTTTTTTTCCAGAACTGAGTATAAAAGGCCCTGTGTGTTCATATATCCAATGCTTTGTTTTGTTTCTGCTCATAATATGATAGATTTTTGGTTGGAGAAATAGGATGCTCATGCTGTGTGTACCAGTGCAGCTCATCGATGTTAGCAACCACAGGTTTTGCAAACAAAATCATAAAATATGACTGAACATACAGTTTGAAGACCAGGGATAAATTTTCCTATGACAAAAACATTTTTTTAAACCCACAAATTTGTCCTGGGTGATATGTACTTTATCAATAAAGACAGTTGTTGTCAAGTTGTCTCGTTAAGTGGATCTAAGAGAAAAAAGAATGAGACAACAGCCCACATATTTGTTTAAAGTTATGAATTAACTATTTCTTGTTCCATGTGTTTCACTAACTTGTCTATTCTTGACATTTAGGAAAGAAGAGGAAGTAATGTGTTTGGTTTTGGTACAGGATTTGAGATGAGAATTGAGTTCAGAGCTGCACTAATCATCTGAAACCCTCTTAAATGATAAATCTACTTTTTGTTTTGAACCTATTTGATCAAACTAAAATCTCACAATTGAACGTGAATAAAATTTTTCCTTCCTGAAATCTATATAACCTAATCAAGTAACTTTTAGATGATATTTTCCCCTTGAGAACTAGGTTCTTTAAACATAGCAAATGGTGGGTTTCTCATTACTATATCATATCACTTTCTAGAACCAAATTATATTCTCCATATTACCGTGCAGATTAATTGCACACCTTTTAAAGGATGAATTTTTTGCCTGGATGTGTCTTCTGTGGATTAATTTCCATCTGAAAACTCACTTTGATATTCAAGATAAGGGAATAAGTTGAGAAAAATAGTCAAAGTGGGTTACACAGAAGCACTGCATGATCGTTAATAACTTGTAGTAGTTCATCTAAGACTGCAACATTGTTATCCTATCAATTCAGACTTTAAATAAGCAATCATCAGACTTGGGGAATTTAACAAATATTTGAGACTTGAGGTTGAATGTCCACATTATAAGGGCAATCCAAACGCTATGTTCCATGGTAAATTTGAGCAGTGCTTCTCAACCCTGGGAGGAAATCCAGTGTCTCAGCTCACCCCAGCTCAGCTGAATCAGAATAATTTGGTGGGGGGTGGGGGTGGCCTATGTATCAATAATAAAAGCAAATAAAGAAACTCAACTCCGATTCTAATTGCAGTCAAGGTTAAGATATACTTCCCTCTACTGGAGGACACTCATGGTCTTAATATTTCATGTACATAAAATACAACCCAAACTGCAAATTTCTAACAAGGAAATTACACTTATGTATTACACGTATGCCTGAGTATAAATTTCAAGTAATAAAAGTCATAATACAATAATCACAAAATCTCTAGCTAAGTGAAATACTGGTTTAATATATGAAAAATGCATCCTGATGAAATATATGAACACATGTCTTCTGTCAAAGATCACTGATCTCATTGTTTCTCACTCGTATTGGGGCAATTGAGATTTTATTGCCTTTTAAATTTTATACAAGGCAGAATATAGTCTTGTAAACATTCTTCTAAAAAAATAGACTATAGTTTCAAGCTTGGGTGGCTCCATCCACAAAATAAATATATAGCTGAAGTTCAGGATTTAAAAAGAATTGTTATGTTTTGTTTACCATCATGGCCATTAACTAAAATATCATTATTTGTTTCATCTTATAATGCTCAGGGGTTAAAATGGTTCAGCAAATTTCATATCAAAGAATTGTCGGATGACATTTTTGATAGCTGAGGCATTATCTCTGTTTATGACATTTTCTTTTTTTTTCCTTTGAAGATGGAGTCTCGCTCTGTCACCTGGGCTGGAGTGAGATGCCATAATCTTGGCTCACGGCAACCTCCATCTCCCGGGTTCAAGCAATTCTCCTGCCTCAGCCTCCCAGGTAGCTGGGGCTACAGGTGCATGCCACAATGCCAGGCTAATTTTTGTATTTTTAGTAGAGACACGGTTTTGCCACTTGGCCATGTTGGTCTCGCACTCCTGACCTCAGGTGATCTGCCCGCCTTGGCCTACCAGCGTGCTGGGATTATAGGCATGAGTCACCACGCCCAGCCTGTTTATGACGTTTTCAATAGCTGAGCTATTATCGCTGTTTATGGAAATTAGTTTAGTGACTTATCCTATGTTCTTGAGGAAGCACTAGAGAAAATATGTAGTTTGTCTATAAGTTTAGCAAATTATTTTAGGAACCCTAGCTTCTCTGCAAAGTAGGTTTTATTTGACATACACGGCAAAGGAAATATTAGGAAGTACACATACTTGCTAATAGACATAGAGCCAAAATAAATAAAGCAACACATTATTTATATTTGGGAACTTTGCTTTGAAGACTTAGAAAGGCAAACAAAGAAAAAATCCCACTCGAAAAGAAGTTTTAAGACTGTTGATTGTGTATTCTACTTAAATTAAGTCACATGTAATACTTTCACTGATTTTAAATGAGTTAAAGGTGTTATCTAAAGTAAGGTAGGAAATATAGTGATTACTATTCTTTGTAAATGGGTCAGCATAAAATCTAATAGTGCTAGTATAATTTAAAATTTATAGAAAAAGCAGACATTTTTTAAAAATGAGAATGGAGGTAGCTAAAGTACATACTGATAAAAAGGAAAATATAGATACAGATCCAAAGCTATATATATATATAAAAAACATAGCAGGGGGCGGAGCAAGATGGCCGAATAGGAACAGCTGCAGTCTTCAACTCCCAGCGCGAAGGACACAGAAGACTGGTGATTTCTGCATTTTGAACTGAGGTACTGGGGTCATCTCACTAGTGAGTGCCAGACAAGCGGTGCTGGTCAGCTGTTGCGGCCCGATCAGC
>NW_012115167.1:1003292-1014355 GCF_000951035.1 Colobus angolensis palliatus
GTGTTTAAATGCACTTCTAAATTATTTATTATTAAGGAGAAACTTTACAAATAAATAAAAGTAAAATACACTTACTTCAGAACCTATCATTTTAACTTTTGGCTTTTTTTTTTAACCTTTTAAGCTAATTTAAATTTATTTTGGTACAAAGTAGTACAGTATACAATAGTAATTATTTTCAGGTGAAGTCAGAGAAACTAATTTAAAATTGTCCAAAAATATGGAGGGACATAAATGGTGATGTGATTTCTCAGTCACATAGTACAGACAGCACTTTTACAACATTGCAGAAAAAAAATAAATTTTAGTAGTTTCATGAGACAAGCAATGTACCCGGGTTATAAAACATGTAGACATTAGAATCATTCAGACAGCTGTATTATTTATTAGCTGACTGAATTTGGGCACATTCCTTAGCTTTTTTGAATCTCATATAGCTTGTCTGAAAATGAAGGTAATGATACCTGTCTCCAGTAGTGCTAATAATCCAGCTAATCAAAACGAACAAGCAATCCTCTATTTTTCAATATTTTTCCAATTTCTATAGTGTAACTTCTTGGACCATGACCCATTTCAAGCTAAAAACACGGCATCTCTAAAAAAGGAGACGGGAAGAGACATATCCAATCAGTTCTCTTAAGTGGGGTCAAGTTGGCTTCAGGGCACCACCACATCCCTCAAAAGAATGTCATGAGAATTAAATGATGTAATAGAGTTGAAGTGCTTAGCACAGTGACTGACATAAAACAAGTCTTCAACAAAAGGGGACTTAATGATGATTGACTGACGAAGAGTTTGCACAACACTGCACAGAGTACCATGAGATGTAGAGGACAGAATTTATCTCTCTTTCAAATAACTTATGGCTGTATTAAACACATTCAAGAGGAACATTAGAAGATGTGTCCTCATTATGATTATAATTATGACCCACTTTACTTCCAGTTATTGTATTAAATATGGTTACCCTTTTGAAAGAGTTGGATGAGAATCACACTGTGAAGAGTGAAGCAAAACTCATGCCAATAAGAGCATCTAGTCCAAGTTCCCAATTCTTCTCTAGGCACAAGAGATTAATTTTTCATTGTTCCTTAGTTCTTACCAGACTTTCTTTGACAATTTGGTCATAAATCAAACTTTTTTTCATATTGAAGTAGCTGGTTTGTCTGCTACATTTACCTTATAGAGTTGATTATCCTAATTGTTACCTTGCTATTCTTACCCATGGCTATCGATTAGGCTAAACAATTTGTTAGTTTTCCCAGGTCTTTTCCAGTTTTAGCACTGAAGGTCACATGTCCTGGGAACCCTCTCAGTCCTAGGTGAATTGGGACAGTTGGTCACCCTAGTATAGACAGATCTTCAATTCTTCATTGCATAGGTGGTTAATAAATGAAAATAGTGCCCTCAAAAACAGAATAATCAGGTTTGTTCTTATGTAGTGTGCTTATTGAGTAAGAAAAATCATCAAAATTAAAAATAAGCTACACTTCCAAATGATCTGTGTCATAATTGAACCGAAGCACGATCTTCTGCGGGGGCTTGATGAAAATTCCCAGCTGCTGAGGGACACAGTGGGAAACAGGATTTTATAACGTTGCCAGTCAAAATGGTCCTCCCATCCTAGAATTAAATATATACCATTCCATAAGAAAAAAAAAAAAAAACATAGCAAACATTGTGTTTTTAATTTGTCTTCCAGTAATCATGTGTGTTTGCAGCCATTCCTCATTTATTAGCAATGAAAAATTCAGGGAATATGGGGTGGCTGATTACCCTGGGGAAGAAGAAAGAGGCTATAACATGTGGGGAGGTCTCTTCTGGATAGGTAGTAAAAATTGGAGGCTTTCAGAACTGAGGCTGTAGGTTCGAAAGATAATAGAAATGGAGAGAAGGAAGACAGGCAGGAAGAGATTGATGTTTTGACCCCTACTCTATGGGTTGATGCCTTGGAGGGGGAACAAGGAGTGTACTGGATAGTTTAAGGGGAACCATTTCTATGTACAATGCTGATGTGGTGACAAATGTCTAAATTGACCACACTCTTCAGGCCTGGGATGGCAGTTCCTTAGAGCCATCCAGCTCTCATAAGGAATCCAGGAGTTCCCACATGTCCTATGGAGAGCTAGGGGAACCGGCTGATGGTGCTGACTGGCCAGCTAGCAGAGAGTGTCACAGTGGCTCAAGAGAAGGGATCCTGAAGCTCTGCTATACTAGGTAGCCTATTCAGGTTTAGGATGAAAAAAAGTGTCCAGCAATTCTTCAGAGAAGCCAAAGCCAAAGAGAACTAGGTTGGAGCCTGACTAGCTGATGGATTATTAACAGTTAACCAGGTGCAGAGAACCAGCAGATGCTGAGAGCTGTAGCAGTGATTAAGAAGGCAAAGATACCACTGCTGCAGAGGACAGTGGGGATCCTATAAGTTCCGCCATAAACCAAAGTCCCTCTATAAAAAGAGAAGGGAAACAGTCATAAAACAACACTGAAAATCAAGAAATTGAGCTATTCAGAAACAGTCTATTGAATCACAGAGTTTACAACAAGACTGCTTACTAAGTTTAAAGTTTAATTTTCAATGCTCCAGAGGGTAGATGGTGAGGGGAAGAGTTGAGAGTAGTGAGGGTAGTAACAGCCGTTATAGATAATAAAAATGCATATGTTAGTGTGTCTGGTGAGTGACTTCCCTACATACTTTTTCATAAGCAAGTTTTTACTTCTTTTAAAATCTTATGAAGTTAATTATGGGTATCTTTTCACATTTCAGCTTCTGATAAAGTCTTGCTCATAAGAAAACAGTGAGGTAACTGAATTTTGCTCCAATTTATTTTTTCTCCTTAATCACTTTGCAAGTGGGCTTTATCATTTCAGACCTAGTAATAATGATGACATATTTGTGCTTTATTGCTATGGCAACAATGCTTCTCCTGAGACAAGGGCCATGTGTTTTTGGTTCTCTGTTCTGAAATCACACGTTTACCAACAGATACAGCTTTGTGATTTTGGCTTTCCATTTGATTGTGTTGTGGACAAGCAAGCAATGTGTTGTGGACACTGCTGTATTGCTCAGGTCTTCTCATCAGGATTGAGGCTGTTTTCACCCAGTTTTGAGGAGTGCTGCTGTCAAAACTTTCAACAGTCAACCCTTGGGAATTGCCTTCAGCTGGAAAAAAGCCTCCTTGTACAATGTCACATTGCCATAGAAGTCACAGTTTAAATCCAGTGACTGGTAAATTCTGGGGTTTAAACTACCCCAAATCAAGACAACTCTGAAGATCTACCCAAGCTTCAGAGCTCACCAGAGTTCAACCAGGGCCCAACTTTTTCCTCCATTTAAGCCTAATTTGTTTTCCTCTTCCCAGTGTTAATTCTAAGAGTACTACCTACTAAACCTCCTGTGTGCTGATCTCCATTTTAGAGTCTGCTTCATCAATAACCTGAACTGCAACAGTTGCTTCTCGTAATAGCCTGAGAAATCAGATGGATTGGAACATTTTCCAGCCAGCTGACAATGAAGGCCAAATCACTGGTGGTAGAAGGAACTTGGATAGGTTCTGTAACAAGATTTCAGTGCAATTGTTAAAATTTTTATCAGTGATAAACTGGAGACATAAACTAGGAGGAGCCATTATCATGTGCTTAGGAGACATAGGATAAATAGTATTGATAAGGATAACTATTCTAGGGGTAATTGATGCTCTGGAGAAAGAAAAGGAAGGTCTGGGGGTTATTTCTATTAAAAAGGTAACTGAATATCAGACTTCTTGGCAGTACATAACAGTCCTTTATTTCCTGCATACTCAGGGCAGAGAAATCTGAGGACCAGGAAGAGAGCCAAATGGAAATAGCACAGTTCTAATAAAGGTTTAACATTCAACCTAGACACATATTATATGTCAAATTCAAAGTCCTGATTGGGAAAAAATGGGACCCTGATATAAGGGATGGGGTCAAATGGGTGAATGCCCTTAAAAATATTGAATCTCCAAATTCCTTTGAACTCTTTGGAGCTGTAGAAGTGGCACATTTCTCTCTGTTAAAGGCTAGGGTCCCATTTGTCTTAAAGAAGGCCTCTCCTGCAAGACATCATGTGCCTTCCTCAAAATCTGAACTTCCCTTTCCTCTTAAGTAAAAAGCCAATAAGCAAAGTTATGTCACACCATAATCTGGCCATGGGAGTGACAAGCTTGTGAAGGGAGGTAGGGAGCAATATCCCAAAGAGCTGCAGGACCAAGACAGCTGGTCCTGCAGAGGAACTGTGAAAACAAAAGTCAGGGAGAAGATGAAATTATATATGGAAGAGTTTATCTTTACGGAGAAGAACTGTTGTTTTAAAAACATTCTGGCAAAACACTTTGGGAAAGACTGCAAAAGATAATGCTAGGATGTTTCTTATAAACTTGGAGAAAATGTGGCCCACTATAAGTGGAAGAGAAGTGTCAACATTGCTATGGTAGATGGTAGTAAAAGAGGGGAAATAGTTTTGAAAAATGGGCATGCCAGAGTGGACATCTCATGTAAGCCTGGGCAAACTGCTAGATGACTATGCTCTCAGGAGGGCTGGGAAAATACTTCATTTAGCAAAGTAATGAGGAATATGGTAGTGAAAAGGTTGCCAGCATTAGAACCTATAGCCTAACTGTGGAGTACAGTTTATGGGAGGAAAATGTTAGGGAAATGGTCTCCTTAGTAACAGTGGGGATGGTAACATTTCAAAATAATGGAGTCTAGGTGGTGGCTTTTAACAGTTTAAAACGAGACAGTTTCAATTAGTTTTAATTAGTGTTGAAAGTTGAAATAGTGCCCAGAGGATCATGGCAGGCAGAGAGCTACAGATATGGCTGATAGAACACACTTTTCTTGGAGTCAAGATAGATGTGCATCCAATGATGGCATTGCCCAATGTTTACAACAACAACTCCAGGAAGGCTGATCAGGAGATTAAAGGCAGTCCTCTTAACAAAATGTCACAATCTCTTGTTCAATTTCCAGATGCAAGTCAGTGTTCCAACCCCTGAACCCACTGAATGAAGAACATTGGTTCCCAAGAGAAAGTACCCTGGTAGCATTCCAGCAATTACACACTGTAATGATTACTTCTTTTCCCAAAGAGCACTGTAACCATTTGCTTAAATAACTGCACATTGGGAAAAGAATACCCAAAACTAATATTCTGAGGATTGTTGCGTGTAAGAACCGAGTTGCCATTGATATCCATGAACAAAAATTATCTCATCTTCATGGTTTGCATGTGAAGGTAGGATCATATGAAGGCCAGGTAATAAATGGGATCCTGGTGCAAGTTCAGCTTAGAGTGTGTCTACTGGTTCCATGACTCATGGAAAGGAAGACCCCCATACCCCTCCACCACCAACACAGACACAATAGTGACAATATCATATTCCAGGTAAAATTGCAGAGACTGATACTACCTTAAAAATAGAAAGGAGACAGAGATGGCATCTTTGTCATATCTCCTTTCAGTTACCAAGTCTAGCCCTATAAAACCAAAGAGATCATTGAAAATACTGTAGATTACCACAAACTGAGCCAAGCAGTATCCCCACGTCAAGCTGTTGTAGAAGATGTGTTTATCTAGGCTAGAGAAGATGAACATCACTTCATGTATAAGGTATTTAGCCACTTACCTCCCAAAATGTTCTTTTTCATCACTACCGGAAAAGGATATTAGAAAAAGTTATATTCATTTGGAATAGATAACAGTATTAATTTTCAGTCTTGCATCAAAGCTTTGCTAACTCTTCTACTGTCTGTTATAATACAGTCTGAAGAAACCTGGACTATGTCTATATCATGTAGAATATCAGACCATTTTCACTATATTGACAGCATCATGGTAATAAACATGTATAATCAGGAAATGGAAAGTACAGTAAAAGCCTTGGTAAGACACATGTGATTCAGAAGATGGAAAGTGAGTCCAATGGTGATCCACAGGTTTGCTATCAATAAATCTGTAGGGGTCTAGTGGTCCAGAACAGACTGGGATGTTGGTTTCAAAGAATAGGATAGATTATTCCATCTCACACTTTCACCACAAAGAAAAGAAAGTTCAATCCCTGAGAGGCTGATAAGTTTTCTTGAGTTTTGGCAGCAAAATATTCTACAGATGACAGCATTTTCAGAAGCTCCATCCTATGCACCCAGTGGCATAGAGAGCTTCCAACAGTGAATAGGACTCATATAATTCAGTAGCCTCTAATCGTAGGTGGTATGTGTAGTGAAAGAGTGTATGGCACTCTTTCAGTGTGGAGTGGATGGCAATCTGTAACACAGGAGTCACAATAGAGACTAAGAAGTTTCTGGAGAAAGACCATACCATCTGCATCAGACTTTTGATGTAAATATATAAGTTTTAAATAATTTAATTCAATAATATAAATATACTATATTTATATTATAGTAAATATAAATACCATATACATTTAATACAATTATTACATCTAGACCTAGATATAGTTATACAGATATCTCTACCTATTCATATATCTGTATCTACATATCTATATCTAGCAGGCTGTATTTGACCACCTACATCAAGTACTAAAACACCCTGATTGAAATACAAAAATCCTTTAGTTTGCCATTTATCCCACACTTGAGAATATTTTAGAGGTCTTCAGAGGCAATTAGTTCAAAGTGCTCACTTGCATGAAGAATGGTGGTTTATTAGAAAACTTAAAAGTTTGATTTATGAAAACCCTGTGTGTAAGATGACCAGATGTTCTATTAATGGTAGCTGTTCAACCAGCTCTTAGGTGAAATTCAAATTGCCCCTCTCACATGTACCCTAGAACTTAAAGTATAATTTTAAAAAATTACCCCTCTCAATGATCCTTCTTTCAAACAACATACTTTTCATTTCCTGTGTAGCATCTCTACCCTTGGACCAGTATTTGACTAGGGAACACTGACACTCATTGTCTTATCTCCCTGTCTTTTCTCTCTAATGCTCTGTCTACATTTCCATTTGTCTCTTTATACAAAGACCCTCTGTTCCCCATGCTTTTCTGGCTCTTCAGATGCTGTATCTGTAACTCATGTCATTACCATCAGAGAACTGGTTCCCCTTTTATTTTATGTCAAAGAGGGATCATTTTATAGAAATAAGTTTCTCCAAACCTACTGTTTGGAGGATGAGGGGAGATGTTTATTTTCCATTATGGGCAGCTCTCTCACCCCACAGCATGACACTTTACAATGACTTAAACAACTCTTGATATAGAAAAAAAGAAATGACTTTTCCATCCTTATCAGAGAATATCAAACAGTTGTTTGATTTATCAACTTTATTTATTGACAAGAGTGAAAGATCACAGTCAACTCTACTCTTTTTCCAAAGAACTGTTTACATCACAAAGATATAACTAAAATACATAATTCCAGAGATTCTCCTTGGCCTTTAAACTTATGATTCCCATTGCCTATCCAAAATGAAAGCTTTCTTCTATATAATATTACAATAGAAGTATTTGAAAAATAGATGTTTGGGCAGTAAAAGCATTCCCAGTTACTTCCCCCAGTAACTATGAAGAGCCTCCGATTCCTCCAAGGCAAATACTCTTTTCCAGTTCATTTGCACAATAGGCTTCCTCTTAGCTTAGCTTTGTCCAAGCTGAGTCTCAAAGGTATTCAGCAGAGCCCTGGCTTTATTTGTATTCCTGCCTCTATTAATTTATTCCTCCAATAGATCTTCCTTGTATGCACATTAAAAAAAAATACACAATCACTTTGAGTGCACAGAGAATAGAATGAATGAGATAGGATTTTAATTTATATATAAACAGAAAATACCAACACATTTTTAAAAAAAGAATTAGAAAGGCTAAGAAAAGAATATGACAGAGGGGCAGGTGTTAGATGTTGTTGCACATTACAAAAATGTGATGAGTTTTTAAAATACCCATGCCTGGGTCCCATCTCTGGAGGCTCTAATTTAATTGATTTGGAGATGCAACTCAGGAATCTAGGTTTTCCAAAAGATTACCAGTTCTAAGTAAAGAACCATTTCTATACACAACATGATTACTCTCAAAGTCTCTTGCATGGCTTTTCTTCTTCTTGCATGGCTTTTCAGGATATCCTGAAGAGAGGATATTCAAATATAATTCAGTTTTCCCTTAACTATTTTCTTATTGTAACCATTCTCACTAAGGCTCTTTCCCCATTCATTATGCTGAAAGAAACTCAGCATTCCCATATGCCTTTGGTTAAAAACATCAGTTTTCAAGTCTAGTTTGGCTCTAATCTTCTCTGCATAACTTTGGAGAACATATCAAAAGTATTACTACTATTTTGGCTTTTTGCTAACCTATTATTTATATCTATTATTGCAGTTTGCCTAACTCAGAAGTTGTGGTTTACAACATTGCTATGGCACCTTACAAGGAGTGACTTATATATTGGATTGCCTTCCTATACTCCCCAGAAAGGCATAACTGCCTTCCTGAGTGTGAGTTTTTGTTGCAACAGTTTCCTAAAATATTTTACCTGAATATTTGGGAGAAATTTTTAAGAGTAATCATAAACTAATGAAAATATTGCTAAAATTAAAATTATTTAAAATAAAATTGGCACTGTATTAAAAACAAAAGGAAGTAATGATATGAATGCATTCTTTTTTAGACTCAATGGTGAGCCTGTTACTAGTGGTTCTATAAATATCCTCCCGAAGGGAAAAAATGAGGTTTGGAGAGATAACTTCTATTCCTAGACTAGGAGATTATCAGCACAGGGGGCAGGATTTTTACAGACTGCATGTAGAACAGCAGAGAGGAATGGTTGCATAAATAAAGTATTAATTGTATACATATATGTGTGTGTGTGTGTGTGTGTATGTGTGTGTGTGTGTATATATATATATATATTTTTTTTTTTTTTTTTTTTTTTTTTTGGGAGACAGAGTCTTGCTCTGTCACCCAAGCTGGAGAGCAGTCATGCGATCTCGGCTCACTGCAAGCTCCATCTCCTGGGTTCACACCATTCTCCTGCCTCGGCCTCCCAAGTAGCTGGAACTACAGGTGCCCGCCACCACACCCAGCTAATTATTTTGTATTTTTAGTAGAGACGGGGTTTCACCATGTTAGCTGGGATGGTCTCGATCTCCTGACCTTGTGATCCACCCTCCTTGGCCTCCCCAAAGTGCTGGAATTACAGGCATGAGTCAGTCACCACGCCTGGCCTAATAATTTCTTATTGGGCAGAGTCTCAATGGGGCCTTCAGAAGAGGTGAAGAAAGGTACTAAACACTTAGGCACCTACAAGCCTTTTTCCCCATAGCATTCTCTTATCTTCTTTCCCCATTCTACTTTCCTCCCTTCCTTCAATGAAGGCACCGCTGCCTTTCCTGCTTTTCTCTCAAGGACCTCAGATATTCTTAAAAGCCAGAAAGATCATTTGTTTGTGGACAGTCTCTGCTTTCATTCATGCTATCAAAATCTCCCTGGGAATGAAACAAAACAAAATGATGAATACGTTCTTAGTGAAGGGAAAGTAAAATACATGCAAAGTAAGGTCTCAATAAACTTAGGGTCATACGCTATAAAACATTTCTTCTCAATAATACTCTGAGGTATATATTAAGAAATAAAAACAACTTGGTCCCCAAATATTTATTGAGTATAAATATGAATGAACCCACTGACGAGAAATCTAACTCTGTAATTTGTGGTCACTATTCTGTGCCTTGGATTTCCTGCTTATAAAATGAGGGTGTTAAATCACGTGATCTCTAAGGACCCTAGCAGCCCCAAAACTGCTTCTGTGTTATTGAAATTGTGTGACAGAAACAGTTGGAAAGCAACTTATAAAATTTGTAACTTATTCCAGCCAGTGATTTTTCATCTTAGCAGGTTTTATGTCAGGATGGGAACAGATGCCGTTTGACTTTGTAATTTAGGTTTAATTGATTTATAGGCTTGTGGTACCCTGCAGTGCAGTGGCTTCTCCAAGTAGGAGAAAATTACTGCTCTAGAAGAAGATTAAACTCTCTGAGATGAAGTTATGCTTCTATTTCACGCTGAAATCGCTTTTGCCTTCCTGACTATCCTAAGGTCCTGCGTGTGACCACATTTTCTCTGCTCATATTCCCTGTCTTCTTATGCCCTTTTTCAGTATCCTTCATCTTCTCTTTTGAGAAAACTCTGAAATACGTTTTTCCAAATGCATTTTCTGAGTTCATCGTGCTTTTCTATTTGCTTGCTGGAAATCTCTTCTTTTGTGATCCATAGAGACTAAAACCCAACACATACAAGCTGGGATTCATTTTGTTTTCCTTCATTCTACTCTGCCAGTTTTTCTGTGATTATTATCAGCATTTTCTCAAATCACAAGGGCTGGAAAACTTTCGCTATCAAGTCAGAATTCTACATTTCTCATGCCTGCCTATCAGTAATGAAGTTCCAGAACAGCACAAAAGCTAAGAGTACCAGCTCTGGAATCATACTGCCTGGGTTCAAATCGCAGTTCCCCTGCTTCACAGCTGTGTGGTCTTGGGCTCTCTGTGAAACAGAGCCAGTATCCCTTCTCTTAAGCTTGCCATGAGGGTAAGATTAAATAATGCATATGAAGCCCTTGTCACAGAGTAGTCACCTAATAAATTAGAACTACGATCCTGCTTAACTATCAAACTTCTCAAATCTCCCTTCCCACTTGTACTAACATAACAAGAACCTCTTTGGTCTCACACATAACCTTTCCACTGATTCCATTTTTCTTCATCTTAACCACATACTTATGAGTCTACAGCTTCTCATTTCTTCTTCTTCTTTTTTTTTTAATACTTTAAGTTCTAGGGTACATGTGCACAAGGTGCAAGTTTGTTACATATATATACATGTGCCATGTTGGTGTGCTGCACCCATTAACTCGTCATTTACATTAGGTGTATCTCCTAATACTATCCCTTCCCCCTCCCCACAATAGGCCCTGTTGTGTGATGTTCCCCTTCCTGTGTCCAAGTGATCTCATTGTTCAATTCCCACCTATGAGTGAGAACATGTGGTGTTTGGTTTTCTGTTCTTGCGATAGTTTGCTGAGAATGATGG
>NW_012115167.1:1014795-1015287 GCF_000951035.1 Colobus angolensis palliatus
TAGCAGCATGACTTATAATCCTGTGGGTATATCCCCAGTAATGGGATGGCTGGGTCAAATGGTATTTCTAGTTCTAGATCCTTGAGGAATCACCAAACTGTTTTCTACAATGGTTGAACTAGTTTACAGTCCCACCAACAGTGTAAAAATGTTTCTATTTCTCCACATCCTCTCCAGCAACTGTTGTTTCCTGACTTTTTAATAATTGCCATTCTAACTGGTGTGAGACGGTATCTCACTGAGGTTTTGATTTGCATTTCTCTGATGGCGAGTAATGATGAGCATTTTTTCATGTGTCTGTTGGCTGTATGAATGTCTAAAGACTAAATCAGGAAGCAGTTGAATCCCTGAATAGACCAATAGCAGGCTCTGAAATTGAGTATTAATAGCCTACTAACCAAAAAAAGTCCAGGACCAGACAGATTCACAGCCGAATTCTACCAGAGGTACGAGGAGGAGTTGGTACCATTCCTTCTGAAACTATTCCAATCA
>NW_012115167.1:1016630-1048021 GCF_000951035.1 Colobus angolensis palliatus
AGCCAGGATGGTCTCGATCTCCTGACCTCGTGATCCGCCCGTCTCGGCCTCCCAAAGTGCTGGGATTACAGGCTTGAGCCACCGCGCCCGGCCTGAGATGAAGTCTTGCTCTGTGGCTCAGGCTGGAGTGCAGTGGCACAATCTCCGCTCACTGCAAGCTCCACCTCCTGGGTTCACACCATTCTCCTGCTCAGCCTCCCAAGTAGCTGAGACTACAGGCGACTGCCACCATGCCTGTATAATTTTTTGTACTTTTAGTAGAGACGAGGTTTCACCATGTTAGCCAGGATGGTCTCAATCTGACCTCATGATCTGCTTGCCTCAGCTTCCCAAAGTGCTGGGATTACAGTCATGAGCCAACGCCCCTACCATAAAGGAGAAATTTTTTAAAAGTGAACATTAATGCAAGAAGTTAGAATATAAATGTTATCACTGAAGGAGTGAGACAAGTGGTAAAAGAGAGAAAGTCAGGGTAATTAAGAGTAATTAAGCTTTCAATCTACTACACGTCAGTTTTGTTGTGTTCCCCACTACATATACATGCAATTTTACCCTATTTCAATACCTATTGAATTCAGCCATAAACCACTCTACATAATAAAATACTGATTTCCCATAATATAATACATTGCTTTGTAGTTTCCAAGTGTTTTTATGTATTCTGGCTTTTCTTCACAATGATATGGTATTTGTATTTTCTATATTCAACCAAGATAACTGACTATCAAAATGATTAATTTGCCCACCTACATGGTAAACTAAGATCGGAGACTCAAATCCAGGACTACAAATTAAAATAGAAGTTGTTTCATTTTTTTTCATTCCTGCAACCCATTTAGGGTAGATGTTACCTATTCAAATTCAGCAAAACAAAATGATAGACCTGCATATTGTCTCTGTAAAAATCCACTCTTACTCTGACCAGTGCTATTTTTAAACAGTGTAGCAAGTTCAATTTCTCAGGGCTGAATATCAACGTTTTACATGCTGCTCATGCTATCACTGACAAGAAATAATGACTTCTTTACAGATTTCTCACCTGAGTGTGACAAGTCTGGGATGGAGAATCCGTACTGCCAACTTGCTCTGAGGAATTGTGTTCTTCCTCTATAATTTGTTTTCTTCCTCCCTGGAGTCCATTATCTCTGGCTGATTTTAGTCTTGAAAAGAAGACAGAGGTAGCAGCAAGCATATGAATGTTTGCTGACAAATGTTGCTTTATTATTCTGGAACACAAAACAATAATACATGCAGGAGCTGTATATTGAAAAACAATGAAATAAATCATTATTTTTTTAATGTAAAGAATATTGGAAAATTATTTAGAGTTTCTTAGTCTAGATGAAACACACATAATAACTTACTAATGAATTTGATTTTGTCTACATAAAATTATACAGTTTATTTGCTTGCCAAAAGAGATGAACTTTTCTCTCTGCACTAAATGTAGAATTATGTAAATTAGACACATTTTTATTTACATATTCTTAAAATATCTAATCAAAATTAAATGTAATTAAATTGTATAACTGAGCATACTAAAGTAATAATTTGAGAATCTTGAAAATGAAAAAATTTCAAATACATCAAAAGAAATTTAGCCAAAATGTGAAAAATGTGTACATTGAAAACTATAAAATGTTGATGAAAAGAGTTGAAGAAATAAAAAGACATCCTTTGTTCATGGATTGAAGTAATTAATATTTTTAAAGTATCCATGCTATCCAACATAATTTATAGATTCAATATAATTTCTATAAAAATTATAACATAATTTGTTACAGGAATAGAAAAAACAAATCTAAAATTTATATGGAACCAGAAAAAGCCTCAAATAACCAAAGAAATCTTGAGCAAAAAGAATTAACCCAGAGTCATCACATTTCCTTACTGCAAAATATATTATAAAGTTCTTGTAATCAAAGCACATGGTGATGGCATAAAAACAGACTCATTGGCCAATGAACAGGATAGGAAATTGAGAAATAAACCAAGGTATTTACAGTCAATTGATTTTGACATGGATGTCAAGAACACAAAAGATGATACGTAAGTGGCCACGATATATGAAAAAATGCTCAACACCTCTAATAATCAGGGAAATATCAATTAAAACCACAGTGAGATATCACCTTGCATCCGGTAGTGTGGCTACTATTAAAAGGATAGATGATAACAAGAGTTAGCAAGTATGTGGTTAAAAGGGAATCCTTGTACACTGTTGATGATAATGTAAATTAGTACAACCACTTTGGAAGATAGTATGGAGGTCACTTAAAAAACTGAAAATATAATAACCATATGATCCAGCAATTTCACTTCTGAATATATATCCAAAGGAATTTAAAAATTGGTATGTTGAAGAGATATCTGTGTTCTCATATTTATTTCATCATTATTCACAATACACAAAATATGGAAGCAATCTAAGTGTCCATTAGGTTTTGAACAGATAAACAAAATATGGTAAATGATATAATGGAATAATATACATCCTTACAAAGGAAAGAAATTCTGTAATTCTGTAATTTGTGACAACAAAATGTAACTGCTGGACATTATGCTAAGTTAAATAAGTCAAGCACAGAAAGACAAATACTGTATGATCTCACTTACATGTGGAAACTAGAAAAGTCAGTTCCATAGAAACAGAGAGTAGTAGACAGGTGGTGATAAGAGGCTGGGGGTGAGGGAGAGGTTTGGAGAAAAATACGTTGATTGAAAGGTACAAAGTCTCAGATTGGAGTAATAAGTTTTATTGATTAATTGCACTGTATGGTGACCACAATTAATAATAATTTATTGTATATTTCAAAATTGCTAAAAGAACAGATGTTTAACATTCTTACCCCGCAAAAAAGATAAATTGGTCAGATGATGAATATGTTTAGGTTGATTAAACCT
Source organism: Colobus angolensis palliatus (assembly GCF_000951035.1). NCBI lineage: Eukaryota > Metazoa > Chordata > Mammalia > Primates > Cercopithecidae > Colobus > Colobus angolensis. Next base: position 1,019,535 of record NW_012115167.1, read on the forward strand.
TTCTACAATGCATACATAGTTCAAAATACCACATAGTACCCATCAACATACACAACTTTTAAAAAGTAAGGAACCAGACAAAATTGTCAAAGAGTGAAGGAATAATCAATCTGATAGTCAACCTCTCAGCAAAGAGTCTCTCATTTAGGAGATGTATAAAACTAAATTTAAAATTGATAGCAGAGGCGACCTGCCTGGAGTGGCCACTCCCAAGATGCCGCAGACTGCATGGGGGAGGCATGGATGGGCTGCATGCTCCATGGAGCCCACAGGAGCTGGGACCAGACAGGAGTCTTACCTTCCCAGGTAGAGTTGCAGTTGCTCAAGTCGTGGCTGCAGACCCAGACCTCCTGTTCCTTTGGAGGCCAGCAGCAAGGAGGAGCCCCACCCTCCCAGGTGCAGCTGCAGATGCCCAAGCCACAGCTCTGGAATGGGCCTCCCTGTGTGCTTGGGGGCCAGGAGCAGGCAGGAGCCCCAACCCCCAGGCATGGTTGCAGCTGCCCAAGCCACAGCTATGGACCTGGGCATATCTGTACTCTTGGGGGCCTAGGAAGGTCCCCACTGTACCTGCAGGCTCAGAGGTGTCTGCTCCTGCTGCCTGGCCTCTCCCTCCTCCTGGCACCTGCTCTGATCCTGGGGCAAGTTTGGGGCCAAGCCCAGGTGCTTTCATAGCCAAGCTATGTATGTGCATGCTTAGGGCAGTGATAACATGCCAGCCCCCTGCCACCTCAGCCTCCTCTGAACTCTGGGCACTGACAAGCATGGGAGGGAACTTGAGGGGCTGCTAAAGGCAGCTCAGTACTAGCCTGCAGGTGGCCCTGAGCATTAACAGCCTGAAAACCATGAACAGAGGCAGGAGGCAGCTACCCAATGTAGGTCTCCTTTGAGTTGATCTGTCACTCAATAAAGCTCCTCTTTGCCTTGCTCCACTTGTCCATATACATTATTCTTCCTGGATGCAGGATAAGAACTCAGGACCCACCAAATGGTGGGGCTGAAAGAGCTCTAACACAAACAGGCTGAAATATACCCCTTGCTCGCAACATTGTGGGTGACAAAAAGGAAGGAAGAGAGAAGGAAAACAGAGCTGTGACCCTTTGGGGAGCCTAGACCTAGGAGCTACCTGAGCAAGGGCTGTGACACTCACTTTGGGGCTCTGCAGTTGCTGTTACCTCCAAGATTATGAGAGCCACCACGTTCTCCAGTGCCAGCCACGGAAGCTGCTTGTGATTCACCTGATCCAGTCACAGCCTCACAGAGAGACAGTACCCATACTGGCACCTGGAGCTGACCATCCTGCCCCAGCTGGCATGTCTGGCTTTGCACAGTGGCCAGACCCCATGCTTGCTCATACACCCCTTGCTGCTCTGTGTCTGGCTCACTCTTGGCAGGTGTGGGATCCAGGCCAGTAGCTTACGCCAAGTGCAGCCTGCTTGACCAAGTGGGCAGAACAAGCCCAGCAGGCCAGAGCAAAACCCAGGCAAAGGCACCTTGGCAAGGAGTTTTCAGGCTGGTGAAATGACATCCCCAGAATCCTGTTACTAAATCATATCCTGTGAGAAACATTTGTTTTGCCCCTGAAAGAACTTGAAATTGTCAAAAATAGAAAAAATCTTACTGGCAAATTTTGACCTTACTCCACATCCTATTTTCCAGTGTATAGTCTCAGAATTACCAATGGCAAGAGAACTGAACAATGATTCTTATTGTCTCATTCTGTGCTTTTTACTTTTAAACATTTTCCCCAACCATTGTCCATTGCTTCAGGCAGCGACAACATTAAAAGACTTGTCCGTAATTGTTGTTGACAAACACCCACCCAGGGTTCTAATTTTTTTTTTTTTTTCTGGTCTCCTCTTAGAAAAATTAAGTACTGTCACATCAGTTCTCCAAATTCTTTCATCCATATCACTTTTGTCAAGACCTTAGTTTGGTTATTGCTTTATAGTGTCTTGCAATTTTTTTATGCCTTTTCTCTGCCTTTCCTTGACATTCTGTTTTCTCTTGTTTTTTTGTTCCAGTTTCATGATATTAATAATGAGACATTCATAATAGTAAGCATTCTGTAAACTGTACCTATTATTTGTAAGCATTCTGTAAACTATAACCATTATTAATATCATAAAACTGGGACAAAAAAAACAATAGAGAACAGAATGTCAAGGAAAGGCAGAGAAAAGGCATAAAAATGAGACAATCATAGGGGCTTTAAAAAGCTCTAAAATGTTTGTGGGGATTTTATATATCATTTGCATGTGCATTTTAAGGAAACACCTGAAAAGGCCCTAAGTCCTCACCTTTGGCTGACCTTCAAACTCTGTGCATGCAGAAAGTGAAGTTTACATCAGAGGTCTGAACTGCTTGTCTGAGGGTTGAAATGTACACCAGTACGCACAAACAGTCCCTCAGAAGATAATGGGAAATTTATTGATTCCACGCATTTATGTCAAATTATTAGCTGAGCGCTACAGTAGAGACTTCAGTGGTCATGCACAAGAAATAATACAGATTTTATAAAATTAGTTTAGAAAATACACTAAAAAACAGTAATCAGTTTAACAAGCAGCAATTATAGCAAGCCCCCAGGAAAGAATGTATTTTCCAGAGTTGCCATAATTTATTATTTAAGATATCCAGCTTTCAACAAAAAATATAAGACATGCAAAGAAACAAAAACTACAGCCTATACACAGGAAAAAAAAATCAATAGAGAAAGAAACATTCTTTGAGGAAGTATAGACATTTTACTTACTCATCAAAGTCTCTCAATCACTGCTCATATATATATTCAAAGAGCAAATGAAACTTTGTCTAAATAACTAAAGAAAAGAGAATGATGTCCCATCAAAAAAGACATATCAATAAAGAGATATAAATTATAAATAACAATCAAATAGAAATTCTGGAGTTGAAAAGTACAATAACTGAACCAAAAAATATATTAGAGGGTCTCCACTACATATTTGAATAGGTAGAGGAACAAATCAGAAACTTGAAGAATGGTCAATTGAACTTCTTCAATCAGAGGACCAAAATACTAAATGCTAAATACTGAAGAAAAATGAACAGAGCCAGAGTCCTATGGGAAACCATCAAGCATACCAGCATCTGAAAAAAATGGGCCTCAGAAGCAGAGAGAGGAACAGAAATAGTGTTTGAACAAAGGATGGACAAAAACTTTCCAAAACACTAATCTGTACATCCAGAAGCCTCAACTAACTTTATATGCTATAAACTTGGAGAGGCACAACTTGGCACATCATGATAATATACTGTAAAAGCCAAAGACCAATATGAATCTTGAAAGCAGGAATAGAATTGACACCTAACTTTTGAGGGATCCTAAATAAGAATAACTGCTAATATCTCAACATAAACCATGGTGATTAGGACACATCCAAAGTGCTGAAAAAGAAAATCAAAAAGCAAAATTGTCAACCAAGAACTACATGTCCAGAAAAACTCTCTCTCAAAAGTAAAGGAGAAATGAGGTTATTTCCACATAAAAACAGAGAATTTAAGACTTGCTGAGCAGCTTAAAAAGAACTACTAAAGAAAGTCCTTCATGCTAAAATAAAAGGGCAGTAGTCAGTAACTAGAATCCACACTGAAAAGTAATGAAATAAAGAACATCAGTACAGTTAACTACATATAAAACAAAGAAAAAAATTATGTTTTGTCTGAAATTTTTCTGCCTTAAAAGACAATTTCATAAAACAAAAATTATAAATCTATATTAATGTACACACAAGGTATAATTATGTAATGCCAAGAATATTGCTTTGGGAATGTACATTCTGCTGTTGGAAATAGTTTGACAATGTCTCAGAAAGTTCAACATATACATTTATCGTATGATCCAGCATTTCTACACCTAGATATTTACCCAAGAAAACATATATTCACACAAATACTTGTACATGAAAATTCATACCAACATTATTCATAATCATCAAAATGTGAAAACAATGCAAATGTCCATCAACAGATGAATATGTAAAGAAAATATGGGATATCTATACTGTATTAGTTTTCTGTGGCTGTTGTAAGAAATTACCATAAATTATGGTGTTTTAAGACAGCAGAAATGTACTCTCACATTTCTGGAGGCCAGATATCTGAAGTTAGCTTCAGTGAGTCAAAATCGAAGTGCGGACAGGGTTTTACTTTCTCTGGAGAAATCTGTTTCTTCCTTCTTCTAGCTTCTAATAGCTGCCAATATTCCTTGATTGTGGCTGCATTACTCCAGTATTCTCAGTCTTCTCACATCACTACATCCTCTCTCTCTTTCTCTCTGTCTCTCTGTGTGTCTGTGTGTGTGTGTGTGTGTCCAGTTTCTTGCTGAAACTCTCCTAAAAGGAAACTTAAGATATTATTTTGGGCTCACCTGGATAATCCTAAATACTGTTGTTATTTTAAGGCCATTAATGTAATTATATCTGCAAAAAGTCTTTTTCAAATATGGTAATAGTCATAGGATCTCAAGATGAGGACATTGGTGTATTTGTGGGTGTTATTACCAGTCTGCCACAGTAGTATCTCTTACAAATGCTTTGGGAATATTTTGACATCTATATTCATAGGAAGGAATCTGGATCCTTATTTTTCATTACAAAAAATTTAATTAGAAATGCATCATAGACCTAACTATGAGTTAAATCTAGAAAACTATTAGAAATCACAGGAGAAAACACTATGAACTTGAGTTAAGCAAAAATTTTCTTAGAATCTAAGAAGCACTAATCCTTAAAGGAAAAATTTGATAAACTAGACATCATCAAAATTATAATCTGATGGTTTTATAAAACACTGTTAAGAAAATGAAAATACTAGCCTTGATTGGAAGAAAATATTTGCAAAACACATACGTAATACATGATTTTATCCAGTATATATATATATATCCAGATAGATAGATAGATAGATATTATCACACCATATTATGACAAACAATCCCCATAAAATGGAGAAAGTAATTGATCATATACTTCAACAAAAAAGAGAAATAGATGGTAAATAAACACTTACATCATTGATTGTTAAATAAATATAAGTCAAATCAGAATGAGATACACACCTAGTATAGTGACTCAAACTGAAAGGAGCCACCATACAAAGTATCAACTAAAGGGCGGAGAGTTTTTAAACTTTTATTCTAAGTTCATGTGTACAAGTGCAGGTTTGTTACATAGCTAAGCTTGTGCCATGGGGTTATGTTGTAAGATTGTTTCATGGCCCATATATTAAGCCTAGTACTAATTAATTACTTTTCCTGATGCTCTACTTCCTCCCACCCTCCACCCTCTAAAGGGCCCCAGTGTGTGTTGTTCCCTTCTGTGTGTCCATGTGTTCTCATTATTTAGCTCCCAATTATAACTGAGAACATGCAGTATTTGGTTTTCTGTTCGTATATTAGTTTGCTTCATGATGTATCTAAACGACAACCCCAGTGGGTGAATGGATAAACAAATGTTGATATTCTTCACAATGGAATATTGTTCAGCATTAAAAAAAGAATGTAATACTGATAAATGTAACAACTTGAATGCATTTCAAAAGCATAGAAAATGAAAGAACTAGATTGAAAAAAGTAATATTGTACAACTCCATTTATGTGATATTCAGGGAAAGGCAAAATGTTCTATCTCACTTTTTAAGGAGTCCAAAGTGTTAACAGAACTTACAAGATTATCACAGTTCTGGTCCTACTGTCCTGGTCCTATATCTTGTTTTTAAAAATTGAACTATCTAGTTTAGTTACATTTTACACAATTGCTGATTTATTTAGTAATTACTTCCCATTGTTGTGCTATTTCTTTTCTACCTGACTCTTATATATTGTGTTCTTTTCCACCTATTTTATGTATTGACTACTCTGGATTAATCAAATATTTATTTCTATTATACTTCCCCTCTTTTAACTTGTTATAGATTACAATGATTGTAATGGCTTCACCAAAAGATAATTAAATCACAAATTCTCAAATTATTTAAGCCCTTTATATATTATTTACTTTCCTATGTACTCAATAATTGTAGAACTTTAGAGTATGTCATTCCATTTACCATTCTCTTAAATTACATGTTATTTTATCATCTCTTCTAATTCTACTTATGCCTTAAAACACAAAATACATTATTGTTTTATTCACTCAGTATTCAGTTTTGTTTACTCACATATTTTCTGTGTTACTGTTTCTTCTAATATTTATGCCTGAAGAATTCATGTTAGTATTCTGTCTCAAAGCATATTTTTTATCATCAACTGTTAGTACAATTACAATCCTTTTTTAATTTCACGAATATAATCCAATACACTTTATATTTTTATGAATATTAATCTAGTTTTCAATTATTGACTAAAAGAAAAGGTGATTCCTGAATCCTGAATTACCTATACCCATTCTGGCCTGAGATAGAACCTGAAGTACCTATACCCATTCTAGCCTGAGATAGAGCCCAGGCTAAAGGTGATTAGAGATCTATGTCAATTCACACATAAATAATTCATCTAATCGAGCATAATCAGGGTATATAATTGCTTGGAGTACATTTTCAAGCTTTCGCTATTAGAAATTTTAACTCATAATAGCAAGATAATGGAATTTTTAAATTTAGTTTGATTTTTAATATCTTTAGACATTAAATTGCAAGAGGATTTAATTTTTGCTCTTCAGTATATACCAAGAACTTCATAATGGGAAAGGATTTATTTTCAAATCTAAAGCATATCTTTGTTGTTGCTATTCTTATGTATATGTCTACATTTATTTAATTTTAAAGTATATATTTAATATATTGTATAACTTCAGTTGAATCATAATGGACTGTATCTCAATCTAATTTGGGGTGAGAAAAAAATGGAATAGAATTTATAGCATTGTGGATAGAGTGCCCTTCTACATTATTTAATTAAGGTACTGTCCTGATAGATAAAAGAGTCATCCAGGGGATTGGAAAACCTCCAATACACATTAATGATCCCCAAAAGATACCTAAAGCAACAGTAGCAAATAATTAGAAAATAGGTTAATAGAGTGCAAGCCACTCATGACTTCTTGTTCTGAGAAAGACTAGACTAGTTTTGACTGGGAAAGAGCTTAATGATTAAACCCATTGGGGAAAGCAAAATGTATACATTACAGAAGACTGACTGGGGAGAGAATTGCTTCCTCTGACATTATGATACCGTGTAAAGCAAGAGGTAACAATCTTAATCTTTTGCTCTTTTATGTACTCCTTCCCAGAGGTCATTTATTTCTCCACTGCTGCATTTGGGAGGTATATTAGACTTAATAATGCCTTTTAAAAATGTCCACATCCTAATCCTGTGAATATGTTGTCTTATGTGTCAAAGGAAGTTTGTCCAATTTATTGTTAAAATATTAGCAACCCTACTTGGTTAAGAGACTTGATGCTATGTTCTTCAACGTACACATTATAAATAACAAATTGAATATATAATACATATATATTCAACATTATTTATATAATATCTATTTTTCACATTGTTTCCAATTTAGAATGGTGAAAAACAGGTGCCACATATTAACTCTCTCAAACCCCTTCAATAGCCTCATAGGTTACTGTCATGCTTGTCCGTGTGAAGAGACCACCAAACAGACCTCGTGTGAGCAAAAAAGCTTTTTAATCACCTGGGTGCAGGCAGGCTGAGTCTGAAAAGAGAGTCAGCAAAAGGTGGTGAGATTATCATTAGATCTTACAGGTTTGGTATGGGTAGTGGAGTTAGGAGCAATGTTTTGCTGGCAGTGGTTGGGTCTCACCAAGTACATTCTCAAGGGCATAGAGAATATTACAAAGTACCTTCTTAAGGGTGGGGGAATCTCACAAGTACATTATCACAAGGGCAGGGGGGGTGTATTGTCATAAGGTTAATTGATCAGTTAGGGTGGGGCAGGAACAGATCACAATGGTGGAATATCGTCTTTTGTGGTTCTTCAGTTGCTTCAGGCCATCTGAATGTATATGTGCAGGTCACAGGGAATGTGATGGCTTAGCTTAGGCTCAGAGGCCTGACAGTTACTAACTGCTTATATAGCTGGTGGACAAGTTAACCTGTCTTCATCTGTCTGTCCTAGTCGCTAAATGTGGCTAATAATAATACTCACCTCTAATGATTGCTATAAAGATTAAGTACATTAATATTTATAAAGTGCTTAGATCAGCACTTGCTATAATAACTACTCAATCAATGTAAACTACTTTCTCTTTTATACTGTAAATTCTTTTTACAATATAAAAGAGTTTAATAAAAAAGGGCTTTTTTAATAACTACCTTCTACTTTGCTTGTACCATAACACATAAGCAGAGTATGTGGTAAACAAGATTGAAAGATGACTTCCTTTGGCAGTCAAATATTTCTAACAGCTAAATTTCTCAGAAAGTGGTTTTACATTATAAAATGTTTCAAATAAATATTTCCCACCTGCTAATTTAACTCACTTAAGGTTAAAGGTAACTTTAAAAGTATCAAGCCTGAAGGAATACGGTCCAATTATTGTTTCCTCTTCACTGCCATAAATGCTCAGAGACTGCCTTGAAAATAGTGATTCATTGGAAAACACTTTCAACTTTGAGTATGTGAGCGGAAAAAAGCAGCAACAAACGCTAAACAGCTGAGAAATTATACTAGGAGAAAACATGTTGGAAAAAGAAAAAGCCAAGTCTCTTCACATTGTCATGAGCTCATATATATTCTTAAAAATGTTAAATGATAAATTGTAAAATCAGTTATGTGTTTGAAAAATAGAAAAAAATTCTCTCTCTACCTTTATGGTTTTTGACATAGCAATTCGAAAATCATAAGATAGGGATAATATTTTATTCATTGAAATGGTGATTTTGAACTATCATTGAACACTGCATGACATATAGAAGGTTCATTTCCAGCAAATCTGGCTAAAACTGTTAAGGGGAAGTTTCCTTAAAATAGCGTAATTGCTCTGGATAGCTGTCTCTTTGCATATAAATCATAGATGTTTATCAACCTTCTCCGTCCTTGTCATGTTGATACTACTGATGGCATGACATTAGTATATACATTCAAGGTCTTGGGGTTGCTTGAGAGTGAGTTGCAGACCTGGAAGGACTTCACAAAATCATCTTAAGTAAAGTTTTCTTTTATTTTATCTATAGCTCTTCCCTTAGGAAAAAACTTTCCAAACTACTTACATTTCTCTTGTTTGCACTCAACATTTGATAGGTCAGGAAATATGCACATTTTTCTCTTCCTACACCCATAAAGAGGACTCTGGTTCCTATTTTACAAGTAAGAATTTAAATTATTTTGATAACCTTTTTAATACAAGTTGAGGAATTTCATTTATGGAATACTCTAGAAATTAATTACCCACTGATTATTGTATACTTTTTTTTTTCAAGGTTTATTTTAGTAGAAAAAGAGACTGACCCAGTTTGAAATGGCTCTAGAATTTTCTTCTATTGAAAATTCATATGAGTAGATTGCAAAAATTTTCTCCCATTCTGTAGGTCACCTGTTCACTCTGATGATAGTTTCTTTTGCTGTGCAGAAGCTCTTTAGTTTAATTAGATCCCATTTGTCAATTTTGGCTTTTGCTGCCGTTGCTTTTGGTGTTTTAGACATGAAGTCCTTGCCCATGCCTATGTCCTGAATGGTACTACCTAGATTTTTTTCTAGGGTTTTTATGATATTAGGTCTAACATTTAAGTCTCTAATCCATCTTGAATTAATCTTTGTATAAGGAGTAAGGAAAGGATCCAGTTTCAGCTTTCTACTTATGGCTAGCCAATTTTCCCAGCACCATTTATTAAATAGGGAATCCTTTCCCCATTTCTTGTTTCTCTCAGGTTTGTCAAAGATCAGAATCTACTCATCTGACAAAGGGCTAATATCCAGAATCTACAAAGAACTCAAACAAATATACAAGAAAAAAACAAACAACCCCATCAAAAAGTGGGGAAAGGATATGAACAGACATTTCTCAAAAGAAGACATTCATACAGCCAACAGACACATGAAAAAATGCTCATCATCACTCGCCATCAGAGAAATGCAAATCAAAACCACCATGAGATACCATCTCACACCAGTTAGAATGGCCATCATTAAAAAATCAGGAAACAACAAGTGTTGGAGAGGATGTGGAGAAATAGGAACACTTTTACACTGTTGGTGGGATTGTAAACTAGTTCAACCATTATGGAAAACAGTATGGCGATTCCTCAAGGATCTAGAACTAGATGTACCATATGACCCAGCCATCCCACTACTGGGTATATACCCAAAGGATTATAAATTATTCTACTACAAAGACACATGCACACGTATGTTTATTGTGGCACTATTCACAATAGCAAAGACTTGGAATCAACCCAAATGTCCATCTGTGACAGACTGGATTAAGAAAATGTGGCACATATACACCATGGAATACTATGCAGCCATAAAAAAGGATGAGTTTGCCTCCTTTGTAGGGACATGGATGCAGCTGGAAACCATCATTCTTAGCAAACTATCACAAGAAGAGAAAACCAAACACCGCATGTTCTCACTCATAGGTGGGAACTGAACAATGAGATCACTTGGACTCGGGAAGGGGAACATCACACACTGGGGCCTATCATGGGGAGTGGGGAGAGGGGAGGGATTGCATTGGGGAGTTATACCTGATATAAATGATGAATTGATGGGTGCTGACGAGTTGATGGGTGCAGCACACCAACATGGCACAAGTATACATATGTAACAAACCTGCACGTTATGCACATGTACCCTAGAACTTAAAGTATAATAAAAAATAAAAAATAAAAAGAAAAAAAAAAGAAAATTCATTTAAATAGAGGACTCCATGTATCTATGTCTATATCTATCTATCTATACATCTGTATATCTTTTTCTAAAAAGGTATTTTTTTATGGCACAGTAACTATTTTTGCTAAAGCAGAAATTAAACCAAGGCACTTAAGATAAATAATTTTTCTCATCTATACAAAGTAATAAAATTGTGTAACAGTGTTGACAATAGTTAACAATGACCTATGGCCTCTGTAATTGGGCAATGAAACTGAATGTTGGTAGATGGGATAAATGAAATATAAATGTCTATTCATTTCCTGCTTTGTGGAGCTTGAATTCCTCTTTCTTATTGTTGAACTGTTGCAAAACACATTAGAACATCTACTTTTCCTACTTTTTATTATTATTTTTTGGTCTATCAACTTCATTCATAATGTTTGAGAATTGCAACAATCCCAAATTTTTTCTGTCTCATCTTGCAGAGTGTACTGTCTCTTTAAATAAATACTGCTACTACTGTTTGTCCAGCTGGACCAGCCCAGAAATTTTTTGCTATGCATCTCTTGGCTGAATTATTTATTCCAGGTTAGACAAGAACTAAGGATTCCCACACTTCCCAGTAACATAACTAATTCCGCTCTGTGACACATCCTTTCCTAATTCTCCTTTCCTTACATTTATTTGGTATAGCTACTCTTCCATGATATTGAGCCCTTTAGACACTGATCTATCCCTTTTCTTCAGTATAACACTCATTCATTTTTATGCCTATTTTCTTACTGTTTACTTCTTATATTGACTTATCCATTCAGTTTTTATTGGTAATCACTCAATCCAGTATGACCTGTTTTCTTGATATCTTGGGTTTCATGCAGGACTCACTTTGGAAATTATCAAACCTGAAAGACACGACCCATCTACATTTTAGTACCCATAAAATGAAAAATTTCAAATATAGCCCTTGGTCAAACTATGACCATAATTCAAAACCCATAATTTTATTTGCCTACTGAACACTCCCATATTTATATTTCATAGACATCACAAAATCAATATGTTCAAAATGTTCCCCCCTCACATCTCCTTCTCCTTCTGTATTTCTACTCTTGGTGATTAGAAATAATATTATTTCTAGTTTTAAGTCACAACAAACTATTACCCATCACAGTAAGCTCTTATTAAAGAAATCGAATTTTAAAGACCCCTTATTCTGAGTTTTATGTGTAAATGTATATACTCTATTAAAGCTCTTATAATACTTGTGCCATCATATAAATATTCTGAATGTATGTCAGTATAAATTTCCAATGAATAATAGCAACAATTTCAGAGTAATGTAATAACATGTATGTATGAAAGATAAAAATAAGGAATTGCATTTAAATAAGAGAGTCAGTTATATTAAGGAGTCTTTTAAAACAGCTACTTGATCTTACAACAACATATTTATCATAGATATTATTTACATTTTTTCTCTTCTCACACAATTTCAGATGACGGGCCTTACACTGAAACATTTGTTTTCTAGACAAAGTCATATACTAGTTTTGACAAACCAGACTTAGACATTTTCAGAATTTTAAAGAACAAATAATAAGTAATTTTCCAGAAGGTTATAATGAAGTGTGTCTCCAAAATCTCATTTTCCTTGCTTAAGATTAGTCTTCCCTTGAAGCTGATACTCTTCTCTAAAATATTTATTTAAAAATTCTGTTTAATTCATGTTTTGATTAATAGTCCCATAAGTGAAAAAGGAACTAGCTTTTATCTTCAAAATAAAATTATAGTACTAATATGTATAACAAATATAACTATCAACTGGTGCCATATTAAACTTAGAAAGACTTCTAATTCTTACTCTGTTAATAAAGAGACTTCAGCAAGACCATGGAAGAGGACTTTTCACTGCTTATCCTCTTAAAAACCATTAGCTTAAACAACTATTCATGCACAAAAATACCTTCACAAAGAGCAAATGAAACAGGGTGAGAGATTACAGCACCCAAGTGTAGCATGGAAATAAGAAAAGACTCATTGCAGAAGTTAGAAAGTACAGTTTTACATCACCCATCTCATTCCTTCTTCAACCCAGCCAGTGTAATGTGTAGAAAGGTACCCTCTGCTTGGGAAAAGGAGAAAAAAGAACCACAACACAGGGCCCATTCTAGTAAAAGGAAGTTCCTTGTGGCCCCAAATTCTAAGCTACTACTAGTGGACTGAGCATGCAAGCCTGTCCTGGTGCCGGACCAACGCCAGTGAACCCAGGGTAGAGTCCACGCCCAGCACTTAGGCCTTATCCCATCCCCAATGCCAGGCAAGCCCTGCAGATTCAGTTTCTAGGTACACCCAGGGGCCAGGCCAGCCTCAGCAGCCTAAGGTTCCAGACTGTCCAAAGCCCTGGGATTTTTTTTCTTTTTCTTTTTTTTGACATAAACATAAAAGGACACACAACATACCACAACTTATGGGATGCAGCAAAAGTAATTCTTAGATGAAAGTTTATAGCAGTAAGTGCCCACATCAAAAAAGAAGACACCTAATGTTATATCTCAAGGAACTAGAAAAAGTACAAACTAGGCCCAAATTTATTAAAAGGAAGAAGGTAGTAAAGATTAGAAAAAAATAAATAATACAGAGGCTAGGAAAAAAATAGAAAAGATCAGCAATATTGACGGTTTTCTTGAAAATTGACAAACCTTTAGCTAGACTAAGTAAAAAAATGGGAGAAGATGCATATAAATAAAATCAGAAATAAAAGAAAAAATATAACGGCTGATACCACATAAATACACAGGATTATGAGAGTACTATTAATAATCATATGCCAACAAATTGAATAAGAAGAAATAGATAAAATCTTGAATGCATAAAACCTACCAACATTTAGTTACAAAGAAACAGAAAGTATGAATGGACCAATAAGGAGAGTAAGGGTATTTAATCAGTAACAAGGGTAAATATACTATATACATGTCTGTAAGTGGTATGCCATTATGACAATCTTTAAGAGCTCTGTATTCAATTGGCTAGCTGGTTGTGCTATTCACTAGCTGGGTGATGTTATGCACATTGATGAACTTTTCAGTATACAGTTGGCGTAGTAATAGTGTCTATTTCATTGAGTCTTTTGAGAATTAATATGTGTTAATATATGAAAAGTGTGTAGAATTGTGCATGACATATAAATGCTCATTATTATCAATTCTAAAATTCTAAATAAGGAAAAACTACAAGTTATAGCCATATTCATACTTCTATAATTTCTCATTTGCCCTACTTCAAAGAGAAATTTTAAATCAATTAATTAAAATTTTCTATGAATCTGTTTATTTCATCTGAGTTATATAATCTATTGGCATGTGATTATTCATAGTATTTATTTATGATCTCTTAAAACTTTCTGTGGTATCAGAGTAATGTCCCTTATTTATGTTCTGACTTTATTAATTTGAGTCTTCTTTTTTTTGACTTGGTAAATCTAACTAAAGGTTTGTAATTTTTGAAAATTTTTCGTAAGTATCGGCTGTCAATTTTATTAAAAGACAAATGCAGCAAACTAGCATGGCACATATATACCTATGTAACAAACCTGCACATTGTGCACATGTACCCTAGAACTTAAAGTATAATACAAAAATAAATTTTAAAAAAGACAAATATCGAATGACATGTGTCCGCCATTAGAGTATTATACCAGAATACTGCACTGCCCTAAGCATACTCAGTGCTCATTCCTCCCTCCTTTCAAACCCCAGGCAACCACTGATCATTTTGCTGTCTATAGTTTTACTTTTTCCAGAATGTCATGTCATGGGAACTACAAATATATAGTCTTTTCACATTTGGCTTCTTTCACTTAACAACATGAATTTAAGGTCCTTCCATGTCTTTCATGGCTTGATGGTATACTTGTTTTTAGTGCTGAATAATATTCCATTGTCTGGATGCATTACAGTTTATTCATTTACCTACCAAACAGCCACCTTGTTTGCTTTCAAGTTTTGACAGTTATGAATAAAGTTACTATAAATATCTGCACGCAGGCCTTTGCATTGATATAAGTTTTCATATCATTTGAGGAATTATTAAGACACATGACTGTTGAATCACATGGTAAGAATATGTTTAGTTTGGGAAGAAACTGCCACATTATCTTCTAAAGTGGCTTTACTAGTTTGTATTTCCACGAGCAATGAAGGAGAGTTGCTGTTTTTCCATATGCTCACAAACATTTGGTGGTGTTATTGTTTGGATTTGGTGGTGTTAGTGTTTGGATTTAGACTATTCTAGTACATGTGCAGTCGCATCTCATTGTTGGTTTAATTTACAATTCTCTAATGACATGATACTTAGTATATTTTCATGTGTTCATTTGCCATCCGCATATCATCTTTGGTGATGTATTTCTTTAGGCCTTTGGCCCATTTTTAAAATTTCAATGGCTTTAGGAGTACAAGTGGTTATTGGTTACATGGATAAATCATATAGTGGTGAAGTCTGATCTGTCTCAATTTTTAATTAGGTCTTCCATTTTATTATTAAATTTTAAGAATTCTTTGTACATTTTGGATAAAGGTTCTTCATCAGAAATGTCTTTCAAAAGTATATTTTCCCATTCTGTGGTTTGTCTTCTCATTCTTTTGCCAGTATTTTGTAGAGCATAACTTTTTAATTTTAATAAAACTAAATTTATCAATTATTTATTTCATGAATTGTGCCTTTGATGTTTCATCTAAAAAGTCATCACAATAACCAAGGTTATCTAGGTTTTCTCCTGTGTTATCTTCTATACATTTTATATGTTTGTGTTTTACATATAGGGATATGATCCACTTTGAGTTAATTTTTGTATAGGGTATATAAGCTATGTCTACATCCATGTTTTTGTATATGGATGTCCAGTTGTGCCAGTACCATTTGTTAAAAAGATTATCTTTGCTCCAATGTATTGACTTTACTC
Organism: Colobus angolensis palliatus; assembly: GCF_000951035.1. Classification (NCBI taxonomy): domain Eukaryota; kingdom Metazoa; phylum Chordata; class Mammalia; order Primates; family Cercopithecidae; genus Colobus; species Colobus angolensis. Next base: position 1,035,294 of record NW_012115167.1, read on the forward strand.
TTTTATCAAAGCTAGCTTGATTATATTTATGTGAGTCTATTTCTGGGCTCTGTGTTCTGTTCTACTGATCTGTCTATTTTCAACACCACCACATTCCCTTGATTATCATAGCATTATAGTAAGTCTTGAAGTTGGATCACGTCAGCCTTCTAACTTCGTTCTCCTTTAATATTTTGTTTGCTATTCTAGGTCTTCAGCTTCTCCATATGAACTTTAGAATAATTTTGGTGATATTTACAGAATAGCTTGCTGAGATTTTGATCAGGATTGTATAAAGTTTGTGGATCATTTTGGGAAGAACTAATGTATTGACAATAACCAGTCTTTCTATCACTGAGCATTAAATAACTCTCTGTTTATTTAGTTCTTATTTGATTCATCATTGTTTTGTATTTTTCCTCATATAGATCTTGTACATATTTTGTTACAGGTGTATTTAAGTATCCATTCTTTGTTGCTAATGTAAATGATATTCTTTTTAAAGTACAAATTACAATTGTTCATTACTGATATACAGGGAAGTAGTGGATTTATGTATATTAACCTTCTGTCCTTTAACCTTGCTATAATAACTTAATAGTCAGAGGAGATTTTTAGTGTTGTTGTTAAGTCTTTGTGGTTTTCTGCATAGACAATCATGTCAGTTGCAAACAAAAACAGTTTTATTTCTTCCTTTTCATTTTGTATACATTTCATTTCCCTTTATTGTCTTATTGCAATATCTAGAACTTTCACTAAAATATTGACAAGGAGTGGTAAGAAGGAACATCCTTGCCCTTTTCCTAATCTGAGCAGGAAAACTTCTAGTTTCTCAAGACTGATGTCCACTAGGTGTGGTGGTTCATGTCTGTAATCTCAGAATTTGAGAGACCAACGTGGGAGGATTGCTTGAAGTCAGGAGTTTGAGACCAGCCTGGGCAACACAGGGAGACTCTGCCTGTACAAAAACAAAATAAAAATAAAAGAAGTAGCTAAGCATAGTGGTGCATGCTTGCAGTCCTAGCAGCTATTCAAGAAGCTGAGTTGGGAGGACTGCTTGAGCTCAGGAGTTCTAGGTTACAGTAAACTATCCTCATGCCACTGCACTGCAGCCTGCATGACAGAACAAGACCCCATCTCTAAAAGTAAAAAAAAAAAAATTAATGAAAAGACTGATATTAGTTGTAGATTTTTACAGATGTTATTTACCATTAGGGATGTTTCCCTCTGTTCCTAGTTTGCTAAGAATTTTTATTTTGAATGAGTATTTAATTTTGTCTAATGGCTTTTCTGCACCTATTGATAGGGTTACGTGATATTATTTAGCCTTTTGATGTGATGAATTACATTAATTGTTTTTACATGTTGGACTGTCCTGCTTACCTGGAATAAATACCATTTGGTCATAGTGTACAATTTTTTAACTGTTGCTGCATTTGATTTGCCAATCTTGTGTTGAGGATGTATACATCCATGTTCATGAGAGATGCTGGTCTTTAGCTATTTTTTCTAGTTATTTCCTAGTCATTTCATTAGGTTTGTTATTAGGGTAACTGTGGCCTAATAGAATGAGTTAAGAAGTATTCCTTCTGCTCCTATATTCTGAAACGGATTATAGATAATTGGTATAATTTATTTCTTACATGTTGGGTAGAATTCACCAGTAAACTCATATGGCCTTGATGCTTCCTGTTTTGGAAGGCTATTATTGATTCAATTTATTTAATATGCACAATACTATTCAGTTTGCCTGTTTCTTCTTCAGTGAGCTTTGTCAGATTGTGCCTTTCAAGGAATTGTTTAATTTTATCCTGGTTATCAAATTCATGGGCATAAGGTTGTTTACAATATTCCTGCATTATTTTTTAATGTGTATAGGATTGGTAACCTGTTTTCAGTTTTATTGATTTCTGCTCTATATTTTAATTCTTTTCCCATATGCTTACTTAGGATTTACCTTTCTTTTTCTAGTTTCCTAAATAAGAAGCTTAGATTATTAATTTTTGATGTTTTAAATATATAAATTCAATATTATAAACTTTAATCACTACTTTGCTGCATCACACAATATTTAATAAGTTGCATTTTCTCTTCCATGTGGTCCCAAATGTGTTTATTTTTAAAATATTTCTACTTTGATCTATGTGTTATTTAGAAGTGTCTTGTTTAATCATCCAGCATTTTGGTATTTTACAGCAATTTTTCTGTTATTGGTTTCCAGTTTAATTCCTTTGTGGTCTGAGAGCATACATTGTATAAAATATAGTCTTTTTAAATTTTTGAGATGTGTTTAATGGTCCATAATGTGGCCCATTTTCATGCTCAGTTTGAACTAGACAGAAATGTGTATTCTGTTGTTTGGGGAGTAAATAAGTAAATAAGATACCAATTATATTCAGCTAATTAATGATGTTGTTGAGTTCAACTCTGTCCTTACTGGCTTCCTGACTGCTAGATTAGTTCATTTCTGATAGAAAGGTATGAAGATCTCCAATTATAATACTGGATACTATTTATACTTTGAAGTTCTATCAGTTTTTGCTTCACATATTTGACACTCTGTTGTTACTTGCATACACATTAAGGATTGCTATGTCTTCTTGAAAAAATGACCCTTTTATCATTATATAATGACCCTTTTCATCCCTGATAACTTTCTGTCCTCCAAAGTCTGCTCTATCTGAAATTAATACAGCTACTCCCTCTTTATTTTGATTAGTTCTAGAAATGTATATCTTTCTCTGACTCCTTACTTTTAATCTTTATATTTAAAGTGGTTTTCTTGTAGACAACATAGAGTTGGATCTTTCTAGAAAATCTGCTCTAGCCATCTCTGGTTACTATTTGGTACATGAAAACGATTGATATTCAAAATGACTATTGATATATTGGGATTAACATTATACTTTTTACTGTTTTCTATTCATTGTCCATATTTTATGTTTCTATCTTTGTCTTCTACTCTTTGTTCTGCCTTTTGGGGTTTTAACTGAGCATTTTATGTTTGGTTTTTGGTAACATTAATAGGGAATTAGTGTGGCAAATTACAAGTAATAAAATTCCTATTCTTGAACTATTCAAGTAATCATTACCAGTTCTTGAAATAAATAGCCCTAACTTAGTTTCTATGTATTTGTCCATGATGTGAGTGCATGCAAGCACGCACACACACACACATACACACGACATTTATGGAGATGTTCTAAAATCATAGAACTGAAAAAAGTTACCATTCCATTCTCTGAATCCACAGAAATTAAATATACAAGCTTTCAGAATTATATTCTTTGAGGTATGAACACCCCTGAAAACTTGTATTAATATCCAGGTATTAAAATATTTGCTATCTTCAGTTACACCTGGTAGGACTGTAATTACTATCAATCATTTGATGGGTGATATAACTTCGAGGAGATTCAGCAAAGTGATGAAACTTGAGGAAAAATATTTCAGTAGTAGCAAGGATTCCAGCAAGTGTATAAGCAGTCATCACAGTTGTTAACACTACCATAGCTTCCATTTCATTTCAAAATGGAGTTACTTTATAAAAAATAATTTTCCAAGGAAATAATTCAATTATTGAATTCTTAGTTGAAAGGCTTTCTCCTATCTTCTCCTGCATTCTAAACATACCGTGTGTCTACCTATAGCCTAAATATGCTTTCATGGTAATCATTGTGAAAATAAGTATGCACAAAGCTCTGATATTGGGGCTGGAGTGTGCACTGACTTCAGTTGAAAAGGTTGCTATGAAGGAACTTACATGAAGGTATAAAAATAGGCTGTATAAATCAGTAATGTGAGGAAAAAAGCAGTGCCAATAACAATGATATTAATGATAAAAGCTATCATTTATGTAGTGCATTCTAAATATTTCAGAAACAATATTTAATAAAATTCAACAACACCTTTAAGTACCTATTATAATTCTTCTTTTGCAACTGAGTAAACCAAAGCTCAAAAAAGTGAAATAATTTGCCTAAATTCACACAGCTAATAAATTGCAGAACTTGGATTCAGATTCAGTATGTTTCTTTCTGTAGTATCCTGTCATTAAGAGCTAAGTCTTCCGATTTCTCTACTCTTTGGCTTATAATTTCTGGACTACTCTTACTAAGTTCCTACATATTGGAAAATATAATGTCACTATGAGGTGAAACACTGTAGAACATCTTCCTAATCATTTCCTATTTCCCACCCAAATCTCATCTTGAATTATAATCCCCATAATCCCCACATGTCAAAGGAGAGACCAGGTAGGGGTATTTGAGTACATGGGGGAATTTTCCGTCATGCTATTCTCATGATAGTGAGTGAGTTCTCACAAGATCTGAAGGCATTATAAAGGGTTCTTTCCCCTTTGCTCAGCACTTCTTCTTCCTGCCATCTTGTGAAAAAGGTGCCTCTTCCTCTTCACCTTCTGCCACGATTGTAGGTTTCCTCACAATTGAGGCCTCCCCAACCATGCTGAGGGAGTCAATTAAACCTCTTTTCTTCATAAATTACCCAGACCTAGGTATTTCTTTTCAGCAATGTAAATGGACATTCTTTACAGCAATGAGAATGGACTACTATGGTAAATTGGTACCACATTGAGTGGGGTGCTGCTATAAAGATACCCAAAAATGTGGAATCAACTTTGGAACTTGGTAATAGGAAGAGATTGGAAAAGTTTGGAGGGCTCAGAAGAAAACAGGAAGTTGTGAGAAAGTTTGGAACTTCCGAGAGACTTGTTGAATGGCTTTGACCAAAATTTTGATAGTAATATGGACAATGAAGTCAAGGCTGAGGTGGTCTCAGATGGTGTATGAGTCCGTTTTTATACTGCAATGAAGAAATACCCAAGACTGGTATTTATACAGAAAAAGAAGTTTAGTGGACTCATAGTTTTACACTGCTGGAGATGCCTCAGAACCATGGCAGAAGGCACAAAAGGAGCAAAGCCATTTTATTACATGGATGCAGACAAGAAAGCATGTTCAAGGGAGCTGTCCCTCATGAAACCATCAGATCTCATGAGAACTAACTCACTCAATATCACAAGAACAGCACGGGGGAACTGCCCCCGTGATTTAATCATCTCCCATGAGGTCCCACCCCCAAAATGTGAGAATTACAATTCAAATTGCAATTCAAGATGAGATTTTGGGTTGGGACACAGCCAAACCATATCATTCCACCCCTGACCCCTCTCAAATGTCATGTCCTCACATTTCAAAACACAATCATGCCCTTCCAACAGTACCCCAAAGTCTTAACTTGTTCCAGCATTAACCCAAAAGTCCAAGTTCACAGTATAATCTGAGACAAGTTCCTTCTGCCTATGAACCTGTAAAATCAAATGCAAGTTTTTTACTTCCTAGGTACAATGGAGGTACAGGCATTGGGTAAATACACCTGTTTCAAATGAGAAAAATGGGCTGAAATGAGTGTCTACAGGCCCCATGAAAGTCTGAAATCCAATAAGGCAGTCATTATACTTTAAAGTTCCAAAATGATCTCTTTTGACTTCATGTCTTATATCCAGGTCATGCTAATGCAAGAAGTGGGTTCCCACAGCCTTGGCCAGCTCCACTCCATTGGCTTTGCAAGGTACAGTCCCACTCCTGGCTGCTTTCATGGCTGTAGTTGAATGTCTGTGGCTTTTCCAGGTGTACAGTGCAAGCTGTCTGTGGATCTACAATTCTGGGTTCTGGAGGACGGTGACCCTCTTCTCATAGCTCCACTAGGTAGTGCCCCAATGGGGACTGTGTTTGGGGGCTCCAACCCCACAATTCCCTTCAGCACTGCCCTGGCATAGGTTCTCCATGAGGGCTCTGCTCTAGCAGCAAAATTCTGCCTGGACAGTCAACTGTTTCCATACATCCCCTGAAATCTAGGTGGAGGTACCAGAATCTCATTTCTTGTCTTCTGCTCACCTACAGGATGAACACCATGTGGATACCGCCAATGCTTGGGGCTTGCACCCTCTGAAGCCACAGCCCAAGCTGTACCTTGGCTCCTTTTAGCCATGGCTGGGATGCAAGGAACCAAGTTTCAAGACTGCACAAAGCAGCAAAGTCCTGGGCCCAAAACCATTTTTTCCTCCCAGACCTCGAGGCCTGTCATGGGAAGGGCTGCCATGAAGACCTCTGACATGCCCTGGAGACATTTTCCCCATTGTCTTGGTTATTAACATTTGGCCTCTTGTTACTTATGTAAATTTCTCCAGCCAGCTTGAATTTCTCTCAGAAAATGGGTTTTTCTTTTTTTAATCACATGGTCAGGCTGCAAATTTTCTAAACTTGTATGCTCTGCTTTCCTTTTAAACCTAAGTTCCAATTGCAAACCATCTCTCTCAATTTCAAAGTTCCACAGATCTCTAGAGCAGGGGTAAAATGCCTCCAATCTTTTTGCTAATGCATAGCAAGAATGACCTTTGCTCCAGTTCCCAGTAAGTTCCTCATCTCCAACTGAGACCACCTGACCCTGGATTTCTTGGTCGAAACCATTCAACAAGTTTCTAGGAAGCTCCAAACTTTCCCACATCTTCCTGTCTTCTTCTGAGCCCTCCAAACTGTTCCAACCTCTGCTTGTTACCCACTTCCAAAGTCGCTTCCACATTTTCTGGTATCTTAATAGCATCACCACTCTCTACTTGTACCAATTTACTGTATTAGTCGATTTTCATACTGCTGTGAAAAAATATCAGACTTGGGAATTTAATTTAAAAAGGAGGGTTACTGGACTCACAGTTCCACATGGCTAGGGAGGCCTCACAGTTATGGAAGAAGCCAAAGGAGAAGCAAAGGCACATCTTACATGACTGCAGGCAAGGGAGCATGTGCAGGGGAACTGCCCTTTATAAAACCATTCAGATCTCATGAGAACTAACTCACTCACTATCAAGAACAGCAGAGGGGAATTGCCTCCATGATCTAATCACCTCCCACAAGCTCCTGCCCACAACACATGGGGATTAAAATTCAAATTATAATTCAAGATAAGATTTTGAGTGGGGACAGTCAAACCATCTCAGATAGAAATGAGAAACTCATTGGGAACTGGAGCAAAAGTCACCTTTTGCTAGGCTTTAGTAAAGAGACTGGCAACATTTTGCTCCTGCCCTAGAAATCTGTAGAACCTTGAACTGGAGAGAGATGATCTGAAATTGGAACTTATGTTTAAAAGGAAAGCAGAGCACAAAAGTTGGAAAACTTTGCAGCCTGATAATGCGATAGAAAAGAAAAATCCATTTTCTGGGGAGATATTCAAGCTGGCTGTGGAAATTTGCATAAGTAATGAGGAGCCTAATGTTAATAGCCAAGAAAATGGGGAAATGTCTCCAGGGCATGTCAGAGACCTTTGTGGCAATCCATCCTATCATAGGCATGGAAGCCTGAAAGGAGTGGTGTACTGGGATGGGACAAAGGCCTCACTGCTGTATGCAGCCTGGGGACTTGGTGCCCTGCATCCCAGCCACACCAGCCCTGGCTAAAAGGGGCCAACTTAGAGTTCAGACCATTGCTTCAGATAGTGCAAGCCCCAAGTTTTGGCAGTTTCCATGTTGTCTTGGGTCTGTGGGTACACAGAAGTCAAGAATTGAGATATGAGAACCTCCCCTTAGATTTCAAAGGATGTATGGAAACACCTAGATGTCAAGGCAGAAGTTTGCTTCAGAGGCAGAGACCTCATGGAGAATTTCTGCTAAGGCAGTGCAGAAGGGAAATTGTGAGATTGGACCACCCCATACAAAGTCCCCCCTGTGGCACTGCCTGGTGGAGCTGTGAGAAGAAAGTCACTGTTCTCCAGACCCCAGAATGGTAGACCCACCAACAACTTGCACCATGCATCCAGAACAACCACAGACACTCAATGCCAGATCATGAAGTCGTGCAGTCCCAACTCCAAGAAGTTGGGAGTGTGGCTGTATCCTGCAAAGCCACAGGGCAGAAAGGCCCAAGGCCATGGGAGCCCACCTTTGCGTCAGACCTGGAGGTGAGATATGGAGTCAAAGGAGATCATTTTGGAGCTTTAAGATTTAACTGCCACACTGGATTTTGGACTCGCATGCAGCCCATAACCCCTTCTTTTTGGTCAATTTCTTCCATTTGGAATGGGTGTAGTTACCTAATACCTGTACTCCCATTGTATCTAGGAAGTAACTAACTTGCTTTTGATTTTACAGGTTCACAGGTGGAAGGAACTTGCCTTATCTCAGATGAGACTTTGGATTTGGACTTCTGGGTTAATGCTGGAATTAAGACTTTGGGGGACCTTTTGGGAAGGATAATTGGTTTTGAAATGTGAGGACATGAGATTTGGGAGACGCCAGGGAAGGAATAATATGGTTAGGTTTTGTGTCCTCCTCACCAAAATCTCATGTTTAATTGTAATCCCCAAAATCCCCACTTATCAAGGGAGTGACCAGGTGGGGGTAACTGAACCATGGGGAAGTTTCCCCCATGCTGTTCTTGTGATTGTGAGTTATCATGAGAACTGATGTTATTGTAAGGAACTCTTCCCCCCTTTCAGTACTTCTTCTTCCTGCTGCCTTGTACAGAAAGGGCCTTGCTTCCCCTATGCCTTCTGCCATGATTCTAAGTTTCCTGAGTCCTCAGTAATGCTGAACTGTGAGTTAATCCTCTTTCCTTTATAAATCACTCAGTCTCAGTATTTCCTTATAGCAATGTGAGAATGGACTAATACATTTTATATTTCACACATTCTCCCAACTTATTTTTCACTGAATAGCCGTGATGCCTTCTTAGGACTCCTAACTATATATATTGTAAGAACATGGCAAAATATTAGATTGAATGATTTATAATAAGCAATCAGAAGCCCTTAGCTCTCTTGAAACACATGTCAATCATGTATTCCAAAATTTGTTTTAGAAAACAAATTATTTTTCTTCCTTTCTGCTGTCTTTCACATCAGTCCATTTCTTCTCATTCCTACTGCCACCACCTCTTTTGTCACTACATAACACACGGATGGTGGCAATTGCTATGCAACTAGATTATATTTGTTTCTAATTTCTCCTCATTATAATTTATCCTGAACATAATGTGTATTAGTCAATTTTCACAGTGCTGATAAAGACATACTCAAGACTGGGCAATTTACAAAGTAAAGAGGTTTATTGGACTCACAGTTCTATGTGCCTAGGGATGCCTCACAATCATGGCAGAAGGTGAAAGGCACATTTCACATTGTGGTAGACAGGTGAAGGAGAGCTTGTGCAGGGAAACTCCCTTTTTTAAAACTATCAGATCTCCTGAGACTCATTCACTATCACAAGAACAGTGCAGGAAAGACCTGCCCCCATAATTCATTCGTCTTCCACCAGGTTCCTCCCATAACATGTGGGAATTGTGGGAGTTACAATTCAAGATGAGATTTGGGTGGGGACACGGCCAAACCTATCATAATGCCACAACAATCTTCCTAATGCGACAACCTGAGGTGGGCAACAGTGTTGTATAGCTCTCTATTACATTCAGCATAAAGTCTGAACTCTTGACTTGGTAGGAGATCAAACTCAAATGTTCAATTAGCATAAAAGAAAAAACAAATGACTTTAAAAAACAGATGGGGAGATAATTGAAAAAACTTCTGGTTGGAATAAAATGTGTACCACATCGTTGAAGCAAAATTGGCAAATTTTAGCAAATAATAAAAACTATACAAAGCATCTGATCAAGAATTTTATGGGCTGAATTGTGTTGCTCTTAAAATGTATATGTTATACATTACCACCTATTACCTCAGAATGTGACTGCATTTGAAGATAGGGTCTTTAAATGGGGTAAATAAGTTAATATGCAATCATTGATGGGTTTTAATTTAATATGAACCTTGTTCTGGTAACAAGAGCAGTTTAGGACACAGACATGCACAGAGGGAGGATAATGTGAAGACACAGGGAGAAAAATGCCATATAAAATCCAGGATGAGAGGCCTCAGAAAACGTCAACTCTGGCAACAACTTGATCTCTGATGTTCAGCATTTAGAATTGTGAAAAATAAATTTATATTGTTGTAGTATCCTAGTCTGTGGTACCTTGTTATGGCACCCCTATCAAACTAATGCAAACATGTTCTCCTTTAAGGAATTCATTAATACTTACAAAAATGGAAAAAGACAAATGTGGTTAGGATTGCCAATTGAGTTTTGAGGGTAATGTCTAAAAAATATAAAATAATAAGCTTTATACATAAAGAGATGTATTTAGTGCCACAAATAGAAAAAAGTAAAATATATGGAAAGAGGTTCTTATTAATAAAAGAAACAAAATTCAGAATAATATATAAAATATCTCAGTTGCCTACATTATAATAATAAACTGCCTTCTAAGGTTTTTTGTTTATTTTATTTGCATGTTATCTTGAATATAATGGTTTTTAATGGTGCCAAAGCTTGCAACTCATTTTAAAATAGAAATTTACTTTAGAAAGTTAATGTTCCCAGTTGTATTGGCTCTTTCTACTTTTATCCTCTAGAAAGAGGTGAGTTTTTAAAAATCTTTCTGACTGTATGATATTTTTAATGTATGTAGCCTTTTAAAGCTTCATATACATTCTTCAACATTTTATAATCTTTTCTAAGTATTTTACTCCTATGTTCATATTCTCTTTATTTTGACCAAGATCAGTTTATTTTTCTCTTACTGCTGAAATGCTCTGCTTCTTCTACAGGTGAGGTGTTTGTAAGAAACTAAAACATAACCTGAGGAAATGCAGAAGTATATGTCTACTTTAATGTGTTTTCAGCACAGTGGGTGATGCTTGAGTTACTGGTGCAATCAAAAACCATGTAATAACCTATTTACTTACAAGTCTAAACTGCAGACTACCACCTCTATGAGTACAAAGACCCTATCTGTTTCCTTAGAATGCTTTCCCTAGCATCTCAAACAATATTTGACACATTATTAATTAAATGAAGAAACAAATAAACTTTGTTGATTTATTTTCAAATTGTCCACAAATTTTATTAAGCAAATATTATATGCTCAGGACTAAAATAGTGGATGCAGGAATATTTTTAAAACAATTTCTACAATTTCAATACAAATAATTTGTTATCTCAATTGAGAGGTTTTTTTTAATGGATATGAAACAATGGCTGAAAAGAAAAAAGGAAAAGTTTTGTCATTCAGGCTATAAATGCTGAAGGACCTTTATGCTTAAACTGTGGTCCATGAACCAGCAACATCAACATCACCAGAGAAGGTGTTAGACATGAGGACTTTCAGGACCTATTTCAGTCCTATAAAAATAGAATCTGTATTTCATAAGACCTTGAAGTTATTTGTATGCACATTAATGTTTAAGAAATATTCATGAAGGATATAAAGTAATATAAATATTAAATAGGTGTCCAAGAAAGTCAAGAAAGACCTCACACGGAAGATACTCAGTGATGTGACATAACTATATAATTATTAAGAACAATAGAGGTGTTTCTGAACTGTGAGAACAGTCTAAACATGAACTGAAAGTGTACAAAATTGGTGTTTTTCTCTTGTATTTAATTTTTATTAAGCTAAACAGTGCATTTATATTCATGGGAAATAGAAAAGTTATGATCCATATTCCATGCTTTTCATGATGCAACCATCTATTTTAATATATTTAATACTCTCTTGTCTGAAACGTTTACATTTATGTGAACAGCAGTTAGACATTAAGATTTCATCAATTGCATTGTATAATTTGTTGTGAAATTAATGAAGACACAACAATGTAAAGGAGACGATGATGATTTTAAGGTTGGCATAGAAAAGTCAGGAACTTCAAGTCCTCTGACATTTTCTATTGTCCATTAATCTTTCAAGATCATTTTCTAGATGCAAGAGGAATTTTCATTCATTTCAGAGACTTGAATCACAACAATTAAAGGAAGACAGAAGCTATAGATCAATTCATAGTAGCTAAGTACTATTTTTGAACTGTTCTTATTTCTATATTCATATTATCTTTTAACAGATTGAATATTTTCCACAAATGATCTTAAAGTAATGACCATTTAGAAATCTCTGCTCACTTGATTAAAGACAACACGAGTTGTTAAAAATAATCTAACCAGTTATTTGCTAAATAGAATTGCATGCTAGTTTAGCTATATAGTGTGAAGACTTAGCACTTCATAAAGCCAATGTCAACTTGCGCATGCTAATTGTGGATAATAATGAGTAGATAACACAAAATCAAGAATTAAAAATCTCTTCTTTTGTATCTATCTGTCATTGAAATTCAGAAAATGATATTTTAAGAGTTTAATGCCTTTCCAAACTGCTTTTGTTGTACTAAAAGTTATACTAAAATGAAAATTTAATTTCAAATTAATATTGTAGTTTAGTGGTTACTGGAAATGTATATAGAGGACCTGGATAGATAGGATGGAGAGTTTAAATTGGAATAAAAATTTTGGGGTCATTTTAATAGCATTTATAGTAATTTTATCATAACATTAAGTTTATGTATGTTTATAGATTTAAAATAATCTCTAACATAAGATCTTGATTGATAGAAATCACACTGAGGTTCTATAAGGATGTTAAAAAAGATGCCATAATTCCTGTGCATGCTTCATACTTGGAAAGAAAATTATTAAATACTGAAGATGTCTCAAATTTTCAACAGTTAAGGTTTCAAGATTTCTTACTTATCATATCAGCTTTTCTGCAGAATACAGTTTTAAAGTTTAGCGTTTGCTATTATAAATTAAGATTGCTGTATTTATTATGGTTTTTCTCTATACA
>NW_012115167.1:1053391-1072395 GCF_000951035.1 Colobus angolensis palliatus
TCCTGGCCAGGTGTGGGTATAATCTCCTGGTGTGCCCGTTTGCTTAATGCGCAGTATTGGGGTGGGAATTACCCGATTTTCCAGGTGTTGTGTGTCTCAGTTCCCCTGGCTAGGAAAAGGGATTCCCTTCCCCCTTGCGCTTCCCAGGTGAGGCAATGCCTTGCCCTGCTTCAGCTCTCACTGGTCAGGTTGCAGCAGCTGACCAGCACTGATTGTCCGGCACTCCCCAGTGAGATGACCCCAGTACCTCAGTTGAAAATGCAGAAATCACCGGTCTTCTGTGTCACTCGTGCTGGGAGATGGAGACTGGAGCTGTTCCTATTCGGCCATCTTTGAGATTTGGGAAATTTTTAAATGAGATACAGATATTTTAGTTTTCTGCCCTCAGTCTTTGATATTATATAGTAAGAATTACTTCTTAATTATTTACTTTACATAGAAATAGAATTGCATTTAACCTCTGGCATTTAACTCTCTGCTAAAATATTATATTGATATGGCAGGTATTAACTTTCTAAGCACTCATCAAGTAATCTACATTCCTTTAGTTGATATGAAATTATACTCTAATACCATAATAACAGAAGTAATATGTTAATAATTAATCATGAATTATATAAATTAGAAGCTATGACAAGAAAATAGGCTTATTTTAATATAAGCTTTCTTAAAGCTAAATTCAGAATTGAAAGCAAACTGTGCATTACATTATAAATTATCTGGATGTCTTCTCTTTTTTGGAATTTGTACATTTTAAATGTAAGGCTTTATATCGTTGTAAAACTCTGTGGGCTCTCCTCTCTGCATACTACAATCCCAGTTATCCCACAGAACTGAAAGGAAGGCTCTGATATCCCAGAATCTAACAATTTAAAATGAAAAGAAAAACAAACAAAAAAAGGAAGCCTCTTTGGGGAGCAAAATGTGGAAGATAAGTAGTAGCTTAGAAAAAGAGATGTTACTGATGGAAAGTGGGGATAGAAATACTTTGTGTCCTCTGTTGTTTCATTCCACATTTTCCTATGTAAATCATTGCCTATCTTATTGCCTAATTACAGGTTAAGAAAGCAGGAATGCCAGACTGTGATAGCCAGGTTGGTAGATAAACATCCAGGGCATCCTTGAATCCCAGCATCACTAAAATTAAGATGAGCTGGCCCAAACTCAATAATTTGTTCTTCTACATCCTCCATAAGGTTGAAACAAAGCTCTATTCTGTATCATTTATCTGAAGCTCTCTTGTCACCGTATTTCCTAAACATGAGGAACAGACTCAAGCTACACCATAGGGTTCAGCATTTTCCCAGTGATAACACTGTTGGTCACAACAGCTTAAAGTTGCAAGTAAATATGAGCTGAATGTTGAAAATAGTAAGTCACCAGGGAAATCTTATGCACCATGAAGGGCAAACAAGAAACTTAGCAGTGCATAACACAGTCCCCTGTGAAACAGAGTTTGAGGGAAAACTTACATTCTAATACTTTTGTAATGTGCAATGCAATGTGAGTGATGGAAAGGGGAGGTGAGGCAGGGAAGTACAAGAAACTATATGCATTGCCATGCTGGCCACTGCTTTATACCAAACCATGATGATACTTACCCTGCATAAGCTCCCTCTCTACTAGGAAGATGAAAATGGCTTTTCATGTCTCTGATGTTAGTGTCAGCTCAGACTTCACATCAAACAGTCCTCAAAATGTTTTCAAATTCAAGTGGCTGCAGATATTCATAGATATTGATGGAAATATTAGAAAATGAATTTTAAATGGTGGTGACAGCACCCTTAAGGGTGAAAACAAATGGGTACTTGCTGTATATATGTATACACAAACACACACACATATATATATATACACCTCTTGCTTAAGTATACAGACACACACTTAAGATGTATATATACTTAAGCAAGATATGTGTGTGTGTGTATACACACAGTTAGGACCAACTATATAATTTGTGATGTCCTGAGCAAAATGAAAATGTAGGGAACCTTACTTAAGGAAAATAATGCCACTAGATAGACTTTTTCCTGCCTTCTGCAGTCTAGACTTTTACTTGTCATGGTGGCTCTTTGCTATATAATACCATTCAAAGTAAAGAAAAACTAAAAATTAAAAATTTTAGATGCATTTTTGCCATACTTTTTTTGTACTGTGGAATGACAGCTTTAAATTCCAATATAAGACCATATAACTCATTTGAAATCTCGAAAATTACACGTTTTTGTTGTTGTTGTTTTGTTTTTGAGATAGAGTCTCACTCTCTTGCCCAGGCTGTAGTGCAATGGTGAGATCTCTGCTCACTGCAACCTCCTCCTCCCAGGTTCAAGTGATTCTCCTACCTCAGCCTCCCGAATAGCTGGGATTACAGATGCATGCCACCATGCCTGGCTAATTTTTGTATTTTAGTAGAGATGGGGTTTCACCGTGTTGCCCAGGCTGGTCTCCAACTCCTGAGCTCAGGTAATCCATCCACCTCAGCTTCTCAGCGTGCTAGGATTACACACGTGAGCCATCATACCAGACCAAAATTACACATTTGCATAGCTCATACATGCATGTGTTTCTCTTTTGCTAGAACACTAGAAATGTTGCACAAAACACACTTGACTTTTTATTTTACTTTTTTATGTGTGTACATTCTAATAACTCTAATTTTGATTTACTGGTGAAGAAAAAAGGACTAAAAGAAAAAGGAACAATAGACTTAGACTGCTATAACTTTCCCTTCTCTCTCTCTCTCTCTCTTTTTTTTTTTTTTTAGATGGAGTTTGCTCTTGTTGCCCAGGCTGGAGTGCAATGGTATGATCTTGGCCCACTGCAACCTCCACCTCCCGACTTCAAGCGATTCTCCTGCCTCAGCCTCTCCAGTAGCTGGGATTACAGGTGCCTGCTACCACATCTGGCTAATTTGTTATATTTTTAGTAGAGACAGGGTTTTGCCATTTTGGCCAGGCTGGTCTCGAACTCCTGACTTCAGGTGATCCACACACCTTGCTCCTCAAATGCAGGGATTACAGGCGTGAGCCACTGCTCCCGGCCTCTGTTTTCTTTCATGTCTTCATTATCTGTATAAGCAGTTAGCTAATGCAGGAAAGTAACATGGGTACTTGTTTGTTTCTTAGAATGCTACTGAATTCTTTCTAATTTCAAAGCACGTTCTGGTTCAGACAGAAAGCATGATGTTGGGATTTTCAGTGATACTCTTCTTCCTCCTGTTATGTTCTATTTGTTTTGTCTTACTGAAATCACATGCATAGTGGGTTCACTGGATTTCTGTGTTCATCCTGAACACCATGAAAATGGTTAGCAACTCTCATTGCTCTAACCCCTCAAGGTCCCACATGTATTCTCCTAGTTTCTACTTGTGTATAATTTGAGAATCTATGATTCCTTTGGACTATAGACTTTTTGCTTTTTTCTAAACAAGTGTTTAACTTACTTTTCACTGCAAAGGCAATGCTCAGACTTGGCACTCTTTGTAGGCAGTGAGGGGTGTAGGGCCCTCCTTGAAAAGAGTAAGTGGCATATTGCAAGGTATATAGTTCAGTTGAAATCATTACATGATTTCCAGTCTAGAGGACTTTTTCTTCTCTGTCAAGGAGAAAGAGAATGCTTATGTGGACAGGAGGGTTTAGGAAAATTTTCAGGTTAAAATATTCCCAGACATAGCCACTCAAGTGTTCCCATCACAGAACTCAGAATCCAGTATATTTTTTACTCTTCATTTGTACTAAGAGACCTGTCCAGGCTATGCAGTTGGTGTGCTTTGTAACTACATATTTGATACCTTTTAACTATTGCTATATTTATATTAAGGTATTGATCATGATTTCCAGCATATCAACTCTGAATCTATAGGAGTTAAGGTTATTTACAGTTGCTATGGAAGCACCCTGATTTTCAGAGTGCTTCTAGCTATCTAGGAAACAATCAACCAATCTTTGTATTATTTTTCTTTTATAAGTTCTCTAATCCTCTCAAAAAGAACTATCCTACTTTCCAATCCTTATAGTTCTTGCTTCCATAATATTTATTCCATGGCTACTTGATTCCCCAAAACCTTCCCTTCCCTTTGTATCTCACTTGAATTAACCACTTGTGAAAGGTTAAGGTATTGCAATGCTACTGAGTGCCAGATTACCACTCCATTTACCAGACTACTGGAATTTCTATTGCTTTTGCATGAGTAGAAAATATGCCCCCAACCTGAGATTCTGCTTTCTGGAAAGACTTCATTGATTTAGCCCAGGCTTTCAGGAAAACAGAGTGGTTTTTTTGGCTTATAGATATATGTGATCAAGCCTTATTAAGAAATGCAATTCCATTGCAGTGTGAGAGAAGAGAAAGAAAAAAGAAATAAAGTAGGTAAAGATGAAAAGCAAATACAGTATAGTGCATCTTTGCACTGACCACTGTTTGACAGCAAGCCATCAAAGGGCATGCTCTCAACTCCTACTTAATTTTCCAGATAGCTCATGTAAAGCCTATAATTTGAAATATACCAACAGACAAAGGAAGGGAGTGGAAATTTGTGTGCTAGATTTTTTCTGTCTCTTATTGATAAAATGTTTACCTAAAAATGTCAACTCTGAGGTCTCTGTTCTATTCCATTGGTCCATATATCTGTTTGGTACCAGTATCATGTTGTTTTGGTTACTGTAGCCTTGTAGTATAATTTGAAGTCAGGTAGCGTGATGCCTCCAGCTTTGTTCTTTTTGCTTAGGATTGTCTTGGCTATATGGGTTCTCTTTTGGTTCCTTGTGAATTTTAAAATAGTTTTTTTTTTTCTAATTCTTTGAAGAATGTCAATGGCAGTTTAATGGAAATAGCATTGAATCTAAAAATTACTTTGGGCAGTATGGCCATTTTCACTATATTGATTCTCCCTATCCATGAGCATGAAATATTTTCCCATTTATGTGCATCCTCTCTTTCTCCAGGAAACAAGGGTCCTTCATGTCACTTGTATGCTGTATTGCTAGGTATTTTATCCTCTTTGTAGTAATTGTGAATGGAAGTTCATCCATAATTTGGCTCTCTGCTTGTTTGTTGTTGGTGTAGGAATGCCGGTGACTTTTGCACATTGTCATGGTATCCTGAGACTTTGCTGAAGTTGCTTATCAGCTTAAGAACTTTTTAGGCAGAGATAATGGGATTTTCTAAATATAGAATCATGTCATCTTGAAACAGACCATTTGACTTCCTCTCTTCCTATTAGAATATGATTTACTTATTTATTTCTCTTGCCTAATTGCCATGGCAGAAACTTCCAATACTATGTTAAATAGGAGTGGTGAGAGAGGGCAATTATCTGATCTTCAACAAACCTGACAGAGATAAGCAATGGGGAAAGGATTCCCTATTTAATAAATGGTGCTGGGAAAACTGGCTAGGCTTATGCAGAATATTGAAACTGAATCCCTTCCTTACACCTTATACAAACATTAACTCAAGATGGGTTAAAGACTTAAATGTAAAACCCAAAACCATAAAAACCCTGGAAGAAAACCTAGGATATACCATTTAGGACACAGGCATTGGCAAAGACTTCATGACTAGAACACCAAAAGCAATTGCAACAAAAGCGAAAATTGACAAATGGGATCTAATTAAACTAAGGAGCTTCTGCACAGCAAAGGAAACTAGAATCAGAGTAAACAGGCAAGCTACAGAACTGGAGAAAATTTTTGCAATCTATCCATCTGACAAAGGTTTAACATCCAGAATCTACCAAGAACTTAAACAAATTTACAAGAAAAAAACAAACAATACCATCAAAAAGTGGGCAAATTATATGAACAGACACTTCTCAAAAGAAGACATTTATGCAGCCAACAAACATATGAAAAAAAGCTCGTCACTGATCATTAGAGAAATGCAAATCAAAACTACAATGAGATACCATCTCACACCAGTCAGAATGGCGGTTATTAAAAAGTCAAGAAACAATAGATGCTGGTGACGCTATGGAGAAATAAGACACTTTTACACTGTTAGTGGGCATGCAAGTTAGTTCAACCATTGTGAAAGAGAGTGTGGTGATTCCTCAAGGATCTAGAACAAGAAAAACATTTGACCTAGCTATCCTGTTACTAGGTGTATACTCAAAGGAATATAAGTCATTCTACTATAAAAACACATGCACATGTATGTTTATTGCAGCACTATTTACAATAGCAAAGACTTGGCACCAACTCAAATGTCCATCAATGATAGACTAGATAAAGAAAATGTGGTACATATACACCATGGAATACTATGCAGGCATAAAAAAAATGAGATCATGTCCTTTGTAGGAACATGGATGAAGCAGGAAGTCATCATCCTTAGCAAACTAACATAGCAACAAAAAACCAAATACCACATGTTCTCACTCATAAGTGGGAGATGAACAATGAGAACACATAGACACCGAGTGGGAAGAACACACACTGGAGCCTGTTGGGGGGTGGGAGCCAAAGCAAGGGAGAGCATTAGGACAAATACCTAATGCACGCAGGGCTTAAAAGCCTATATGATAGGTTGATAAGTGCAACAAACCACCATGGCACATATATGCCTATGTAACAAACCTGCACGTTGTGTACCACATATATCCCAGAACTTAAGGCTAAAAAAAAAAAAAAAGTCAAATCCCCATGCACTTCAAGCTTTTGTCAACTGGGCTTTTCATCGGCTGCTTACAAATCTATAACACATGCCTTTAGGTGTGGCATTTCACTTGAATCCAGAAGTCAGGAAAAGCCAGAAACTATTAGTATGCTGATGGTCCATCTTAGGCACTAAGCAACATGGCTATAATGAATCTCTCACATTAAAAGCAATTGAAATGATGGAGCAATTAGTCAAGGGTCTCAGAGACACTATGGCCAAGTGAATCTGATTATTTAGAGTAGGTTGAATTAAATGACCTGCCAAAGAAAGGTTTCAAATAGAGGACAAAGAATATACTGAGATAAATAAAATAACATTGGAAACATGAAATGACAGCAGGCAGTTATTAAAATGACCTCATGGGAGATACTGATTTGAAGAAGTATGAATGCTGAATTTAAAAAATGGATGACACACCTTATAAGACACACCTTATAAGAAACACTGAAGAGAGTTTTCAGTATGAAAGAAAAGTACACTAGTGTAGAAAAAGAAAACATTTGAAGGTATAAAACCACTAGTAAAAGTGAGTAGACAAACTCAGAATATTCTAATAATGTAATTGTATATAATCCACTCATATCTATAACATTAAGAGAAAAAGTCAAATCTATTTAAAAAATAACAACCATAGCAACTTGTTAAGACAGATTAAAGATGATAATTGAGACTACAAAAGTCAAAATAGGGGGATGGAGTTGAAGTGTAGAACATTTTCTAGTTTTTCCTTTGTTTAGTTTATTTGTGGTCATAGATAAGGAAAGTGCCACACACTTGTAAACCATCTGTTTAAAATGAATTGTTACATCTATAAGATTTTTTGTAAGTCTCATGGCAATCACAAAGCAAAAACATATAATAGATACACTAAAAATAAAAAAGCAACAAAATAAAACATACTACCAGAGAAAATCCCTTAACAAAAAAGATAACAGTAAGAAAGAAAGAGAGGAACTGCAAAACAAGCAAAAAACAACTAACAGAATGATAGTATGTCCTTATCTATAATAATAACATTAAATGTAAATTGACTAAATTTTCCAATTCAGAGACATAGATTAGCTGAATGGATATTTTTATAAAGATCTGACTATATGCTGCTTACAAGGCACTCACTTCACCTATAACAACACACATACTCTGAAAGTGAAGAGATGAATGAAATCTTCTGTGCAAATAGCTAAAAAAGAGTGGGAGTAGCCTTATGTATATCAGGTTACTAGTCCATTTTCACACTGCTATAAAGAACTACCTGAACCTGGGTATTTTATTTTTAAAAAAGGTTTAATTGACTCACCATTCCATAGACTTAAAAGGAATCATGACTGGAAGGCCTCAGGAAACTTACAATCATGACAGAAGGTGAAGGGGAAGTAAGCATGTGTAATGATAGTGAAGCAGGATAGAGACATAGCAAAAAGGAAAGTGCCACACACTTGTAAACCATCAGATATCATGAGAACTCACTCATTATCATAATAACAACAAGGGGGAAATCCACCACCATGATCGAAACATTTCCCACCAGGCCCCTCCTCCAATTCAAAATGAGATTTGGGCGGGGACACAAATTCAAACCATATCATTCCACCCTGACCCCTCACAAACCTCATGTCCTTCTCACGTTGCAAAATATAATGATCACTCCTCAACAGTCTCTTAGTCTTAATCATTTCAGCATTAACTCAAAAGTCCAAGTCCAATGTTTTATATGAGACAAGACAAGAAGCAAATTCTTCTGCCTATGACCTGGTAAAATAAAAAAAAAAAAAACAAGTTAGTTACTTAAAGATACAATGGGAGTTCAGGCATTGGGTACATACTCTCATTACAAAAGGAAGATATCAACCAAAACAAATGGGCTACGGTCCAGGCCTCATGCAACTCCAAAAACCCAGCAGGGCAGTCATTAAATCTTAAATATCCAAAATAATCTTCTTTGACTCCATGTTTCACATCCAGGGCACATTGAATGCAGGGGCTCAACTCCCATGGCTGCTCTCAAGGGCTGGCACTGAATGCCTGCAGCTTTTCCAGGTGCACAATGCAAGCTGTCAGTGGATCTAGCATTCTGGTGGACGTTGGCCCTCTTCTCACAGCTCCACTAGGCAGTGGTCCAGTGGGGACTCTGTGTGGGGGCTCCAACCCCATCTTTTTCCTCTCTACTGCCCTATTAGAGGTTCTCCATGAGAGCTCTCCCCATGAAGCTGACTTCTGCCTGGACATCCAGACATTTCCACACATCCTCTGAAATCTAGGCAGAGACTCCCAATCTTTTGCCTTCTGCACACCTGCAGGCCCAACACCATATGGAAGTAACCAAGGTGTGGGGCTTGTATCCTCTGAAACAACAGCCGAAGCTACACCTTGGCCACATCTAATCACTGCTGGAAATGGAGCAGCTGGGATGCAGGGCACCATGTCCTGAGGCTGCACAGAGCAGCTGGGCCCTAGATCTGGCCCACAAAACTATTTTTCTCTCCTAGGCTTTCAGATCCGTGATGGGAGGGGCCTCCATGAAGATCTCTAAAATGCCATGAAGATATTTTCCCCATTGCTTTGGCTATTAACATTCAGCTTCTCATTACTTATGCAAACATCTGCATAAGGCTTGAATTTCTCCTCAGAAAATGGATGGTAGGGCTGCATATATTTCAAACTTTTATGCTCTGCTTCCCTTTTAAATATATGTTCCAATTTCAGGACATCTCTTTCTTCACACATATGAGCATACACTTTTAGAAACAGCCAGATCATGTCTTGAATGCTTTGCTGCTTCGAAATTTATTCCAGCAGATACCCTAAATTATCTCTCTCAAGTTCAAAGTTCCACAGATTTTTATGGCAGTGGCAAAATACCCCCAGTCTCTTTGCTAAAGCATAGCAAGAGTCCCCTTTGCTCTTGTTCCCAGCAAATACTTCATCTCCATCTGAGACCAGCTCAGCCTGGACTTTTTGGTCAAAACCATTCAACAAGTCTCTAGGAAGCTCCAAATAGTTTCAACACCTGCCTGTTACCCAGTTCCAAAATCACTTCCACATTTTCAGGTATCTTTATAGCAATGCCCCAATCCCGGTACCAATTCTCTACATTAGTCCATTTTCACACTGCCATAAAGACATACCCAAGACTGAGTAATTTATGAAGAAAGAGGTTTAATTCACTCGCAGTTATACAGGCTTAACAGGAAGCGTGATTGGGAGGCCTCAGGAAACTTACAATCATGGAGGAAGGCAAAGGGAAAGCAAGCGCTTCTTACCATGACAGAGCACGATAGAGAGAGGGAGCAAAAGAGGAAGTGCCACACACTTTTAAACCATCAGAGCTCATGAGACTCACTCTCCATCTGAGAACAGCAAGGAAGAAATCCACCCCCATGATCCAATCACCTCCTACCAGGCCCTTCCTTCAATTCAACATGAGATTTGAGCAGGGACATAAATCCAAATCATATTGTCAGGTAAAATAGATTACAAGTCAAAGACAATGAAAAGAGACAAAGAGGGTTACCGAAATAATGGTAAATGGGTCAATTCAGCAAGATAATATAACAAGTATAAATGTATATGCACTCAACAGCGGAGTACCCAAATAATTAAAACAAACATTACTAGATCTAAAGGAAGGAAACGTCTGCAATACAGTAATAGTAGGGGAATTCAACACCCCACAGTCAGTAATAGATTACAGAAATTCAGCAAAGAAGCACTAGAGTTAAACTATACACTAAAGCAAATGAACCCATCATTTATGAAACATTTCAACCAACTGCTTCAGAATTGACATTCTTCTCATTAGCATAGGAAATAACCTTCAGAATAAACCATATGTTAAGTCACAAAACAAGTTTCAACAAGTTTAACAATATCAAAATTAAATCAAACATCTTTTCAGACCGAAATGTAATAACACTAGAAATCAATAACAAGAGGAACTTTGGAAATGATAGAAACACATGGAATTTGAAAAAAAAAAAAAATTCCCCTGAACAACTATTGGGTCAATTAAGAAGTTAAAAAGAAAATTTAAAAAAAAATTTGAAACAAATGAAAATGGAAACCCAACATACAAAAATCTATGAGATACAGAAAAAGCAGTAATAAGAGGGAAGTTTATAGCAATAAATGTCTACATCAAAAAAGTTAAAAGCCTGCAAATAAACAACCTAATGATGCACCTCAAAGAACTAGAACAGCAAAGACAAACCAACTCAACATTAGTGGAATAAAGTAAATAACAAAAGTCAGAGCAGAAATAATTTAACTTGAAAATTAAAAAGTCCACAGATTGACAAAACAAAAGGTTATGGTTTTTGGAATAAACAAAACTGACAAACTACTAGTGACACTAGTAACCAAAGAGAGAAGACCCCAGTAAATAAAACCAGAAGTAAAAAAAGAGACATAACAACTGATATGACAGACATACAAATGCTCATTAGAGTCCATTTTGAACAGCTGTACACCAACAATTTGGAAAACTGAACAAAAATTTCTAGATATATGCTATCTACAAAGATTGCAGCATGAAGAAATAGAAAACCTCTACAGATCAATAATGACTACCCAAATCAAAGTAGTAATAAAAAGTCTCACATGAAGAAAGCTCCAATGAAATTTGGTGGCTTTACTCCTGAATTCGACCAAACATTTAATGAAGAAGTAATACAAATTCTGTTAAAACTAAAAAAATTTAAATGGGGTGGATACCTTCAAATTCATACTAGGAGCCCAGCATTACCCTGATATCGAAAGTAGTCCAGGATGCAACAAAAGTAGAAAACTGTAGACCAATATCCCTGATGTATACACATACAAAATTCCTCAACAACATACTATCAAACTGAACACAACACATTAAAAATGTGGGATTCCTCTCAGTGATGCAAGGTGGTTCACCATATGCAAATTAATACATACGACACAGCACATTAACAGAATCCAGAACAAAAACCATAGATGGTTTCAATAGATGTCAAAAAAGCATTTGATAAATTTAACATATCTTTATGATAAAAACTCTTAATCTGAGTATAGAAGGAGCACACCTCAAAACAATAAAAGGCCATATATAACAAACATATAACTACCTCATACCGAATGGGGAAAAGTGGAAAGTCTTTCCTCTAAGGTCTAGAACAAGACAATGATATTCACCTTTTGTAACTTTAATTAAATATAGCACTGGAAGTCTTTGCTAAAACAATTAGGCAAGAGAAAAAATAAAAAAGCATAAAAAATTGGAAAGAAATAAGTCCAAATATGTTTGTTTGCAGATGATGTGATCTTATATTTAGAAAAACCTGAAGATCCTAGCAAAAAAGAATTAATGAATGAATTCAGCAAAGTTGTTACATACAAATTCAGCAGCACTTTCATATGCTAACAGTGAATAATCTCGAAAAGAAATCCCTATAGTTGGATGGTTTTGCCCCCAAACTTCATGTTGAAATTTGATCCCCTATGTTGCAGGTGGAGTCCAGTATGAAGGGTTTGGGTCATGAGGGCTGATTCCTCATGTGTCTTGGTGCTGTCTTCATGGTAATGAATAAGTCTTACTCTATTATTTCCCATGAAAGCTGGTTGTTAAAAACAACCTGACATTTCCTCCCTCTCTCTCACTTCCATGCTTACCATGTGATCTCTGTATACCAGTTCTCCTTCACCTTCCACCATGAATAAAAGAAGCTGGAAGCCCTCACCAGAAGCTATGTTGGCACAATAGTTTTTATTCGGCCTGTAGAACTCTGAGTCAAATAAAACTTTTTTTTTTTTTTTGTATAAGCTTCTTAGCCTCAGACATTTCTTTATAGCAACACAAATGAACTATGACAGAAAACTGGTAACAAAGAGTACAGCATTGCTATAAAGATACCTGAAAATGTGGAAGTAGCTTTGAAACTGAGTTAATGGGTAGAGGTTAGAAAAGTTTTGAGGACTCAGAAGAGCAGAGAAAGTATGGAAATTCTTAAAGACTGGTTAGGTGATTGTGATTAAAAAATGCAGATAGCATGTAGACAGTGAAGGCCTTGCTGATGAGGTCACAGATTGAAATGAGGAATTTATTGGAAACTGGAGCCAAGGTCACCCATATTTTTCCATAGCAAAGAACTTGGATGCATCGTGTTCATGCTCTGGGGCTTTGTGGAGGGGTAAATTTATGACCCAGGATATCTGTCAGAAGAAGTTTCAAAGCAGCAAACCCCTCAAGAATTGGTTTTCCTGTTTTTAACAGCTTATGATCAGATAAAATAGGAAAGCAAAAGCCTAAAAGTGAAATTTATTATTTAAAAGGAAATAAAGTGTAAAATATCAGAAAATTTGCAGCCTGGACATGTGGTAGGAAAGGAAAAAGCATTTTCAGGAAAGAAGTCCAAGGGTGCTGCACAGCAATTACTTGCTAGAGAGATTAGCACAACTAAAAGGGAATCAGGTGCTAATAGTCAAGAAAATGGGGAGAAAGCCCCCCAGGATATTTCAGAAATCTCCTAGACTACTTCCCGCATCACAGTCCCAGAGGTCTAGGAAGACAACATCATTTGGGGGGCCAGGTTGAGGTACCACTGACTGGTGCTATTTCAAGACAGTGCCCCATGTATCCTAGACATTCTGGCTCCAGCCACAGCTCACAGGGTGCCAGGTACCCTGTGTTTGGGCTGCCATTCCAGAAAGCATAAACCATAAGCCTTTGAAACTTCCATTTGGTGTAAAAATACAAAAATTAGCCAGGCGTGGTGACGTGTCCCTGTAATCCTAGCTACTCAGGAGGTTGAGGCAGGAGAATCACTTGAACCTGGGAGGCACAGATTGAACCTGGGAGGCAGTGAGTCAAGATTGTGCTACTGCACTCCAGCCTGGGTGACAGAGCAAGACTTTGTCTCTAAAGAAACAAGCAAACAAAAACATGCAAATGCAGTTGATATAAGGATCAGTTTTTAAGGGCATGATATTAATTTTAAAACATCAATATTGATCACCAGAGAAAGTATAAAATTTATGAAATTTGTATTTAGCCATCATAAAATTGAGTCAGTTACTTTGTTTTCAAAGCAATATATTTTCACTGGAAAAAACAGCCCACCATTCAACCACTGGGCATATGCTGATTTAGGTATATAGTCTCTGACTTATATAAAACTAAATATAATGCAAACCAGAAGCCCAAAACCCCCAAATTATAAATAGCACTGTATGCACAGATGGAATAGAGAAGTCCCAAGATTTTCTAAATTCTTCACTTGATCTTAGCCAAAAGGCCGAGAAGCAATATGATTTTCTAAATTCTTAAACTGATTTTGTCTTGAACCTTCCATCAAGATCTGAGGAAAGATAAGGTTAACAGTAAACAAACAAAAAGTAAAGCCAATCTAAGATAACAATATAACAAGAATTATTCAATACTGGAAAAAAATAAATAATGGATACCATATAAGGAAAATGCTCAACTTCATTAAAAATTTAAAAATAACAAAAGTCAAATTTAAAGTACTATATGTATATATGTGTGTGTGTGTGTATATATATATAGTTGAAGTGCTATATACATAGCACTTTAAAGTCTAATAAATACCCTCTTTAACCTACAAATTAGCCATCAGAGCAAGAGAAGGCTGAGATGATCACTTTGATACACTGCTTACAAGAGTGTAAATTTGTGTAATCTTTGAATAGCAGTTTTACAGTCAAAGACCTCAAAATGCTTCATTACCTCTGCCCTAGTAACTTTTACATCCAAAATGAGAAAATAATTCAGGTGAAACATAATGAATAACAGCATTAGGTTGTTGTTTGTAATAGTAAAAAAAAAATGAAAGTATCCAACAAGAACAGAATGCTTACTTTAATTGTTGTACTTTCATTATGAATTTTAATCAACCATTAAAAATTATGTTTATTCAGGGGTAGTTAGAATATGAGAAAGTACTTATGATGAAATTAATAATACAGATAAAATTATATAAAACTATGATCCCAGCTATAAGCAAATATCTCCCCTAACTTTTGGCAGAAACAATACAGAACATTTCTAAAGGAAGATATTCCCAATTCAGACCCATTGGCTCGCCCGTTGATTAATTCAATAAAATATGAACTAAAAATAATTGAAAAATGCAGGAGACAACCAGTTACTCTCTGTCAGAGTCAGAAACAGCTACAGATTTTGATTTTTAAGAACTGATGTATATAAAGGGTAGAAATTAGTATCTTTGAAGAAACAATAGAGGAAAGAAATGATGGCTAACAGGTAAGTATCCATTGAAAATAATTACTTTAATTTGAAAACACAAGCTGTAGGGTCCCCTAGTCCTTCCCACTTTCTTTCTGTGTCCTAAGAAACACAGAATGCCTTAAGCACTGTGTGACCCCACCAGCTGCCCCTTTTTCCTGTCAGGCTTGAACCCAAGCTGGGGCCTTGAACATTTCCAGACAGTGATAAAGATATTTAGGATGTTGATCAAAACACTTAAAGAAACCGGCCTGTGCACTGAGCCAAGTTCTTTAAGCTTGTGTATAAACTTGATACCCTGACGCCATTGCTGCAGACATACTGAGGAAGAGCATCCCTTTCTCTCTGTCTGCCTGAGGATATGCTGCAGTACTTTGTGAGCTCGTCTAATACATGCTTTGCATTGGTCACCCTGCAGTTTACTGCTTCTTTCTTTGGAATCCCAAAGAACTCCCTTGTGAGAACTTCATTGCTGCAGCATTTGGAGCAACTCAGTTGGGGGTCAGCTAAAATAAGACAGAACCAAATAGAATCTCTAGAATAAAAATATGTATGATATACACAAAGACAATAGTATATAATATACAATAGAACTGAATGAACATTTAAATATTTCTAAAGAATTGATAAACTAAGTGACAGAGCTGAATGGTAGGTGCCATTTTTTTCTCAGGGTAAAACTTTAATTCTAACAATCTACATTCTTTATACAGTAAGTCCTCATTTAATGTTGATAGGTTTGTGGAAACTTGAAGGGCATATGAAAAGCCTGACAGGCTAATTGGTATAACAAGAGTTATGTTCCTATGGCATATTTATGGTCACAAAAACATCATCAACTTGTAAATAATGACCAAATCACTTCTAATATTAAACCTCAAAATAAATGTGAGCTATACATGTATTTAAGAAAGATGAATAAAAGTATCAGTATAAAAGCACATAAGTGCTTATTCCAGTTCAGGATTGCAGGTGGCCTGAGCTTCTCCCTGAAGCTTAGGACACCAGATAGGAAGCAACCATCCCTAGACAGTATCACCAGGTGAACTCACAGACACCCCCACACTCACTCCGAATGGGACCATTAGATCCTCCAGTGAACTGAATGTGCATAACTTTGGAATGTTGGGGAAACCTGGGTACCCAGAAAAAAGCCCATCCAGACACGGGGGAAAACTTGCAGACTCCACCCAGACAATGAACCCTAGTGGGAATATATATACATGCACACATACACACACACATACACACACACACACACACACACACACACACATATATACTTTTTATTCTCATCAATGTTATAAGGAAACAATGTTGAATGAAATGACTGTTATTCAAAGACCTGCTGTACCTGAATCTGCAAACAGAGAATTGAATTTTGCAAACATTCAATCAAGCAGGATTGACTATATTTGGAATCAACTGAATATATTCTGAAATACTCCTTTCTTTATTCCTGATGATCTTATTTCAGAACTTCTTCTCCTCACGTGCTGTGGGCAGAACTGATATGATATGATAGCTGTTCTATTTATATTGGTGATCTACACTAGCATAGTCTTATTGCTTGGGATCTTGTTTTGAGCCATCATAAATGTCCAAATTGATTCCGTCAAAGGATGCCTTTAGAGGACTTCATTGTGACCGCTACATAGAATGTGAAAATTCACAAATATTATCCTTGTAAATCCCTAACACTATGGGGTTGGAATATATGTAACAGGTCTGTAGTGTAAGCAGCCACCTTAAACCCAGCTAGTTTTGGTTGTTGTTTGGAAATGCAGATCTGCAAAAGACATAACAAGTACTTCTTCAGTTTTTTTTTTTTTTTTACTTGTTCAATAGAATCATTGAATGAAATATTCAAATGATTTAGAATAGACTTGACAAATGGTGTTAACCTTTCAAAAATATTTTTTGAACTAACGAATAGCATCTTCTGAGCCTAAAGACAGCATTAATTCAGACTTTGGTAATGAAAAAATATATATAATAGAAGAAAAAGTCGACATTTACTGAGTGTATCCTGTGTGCCAAGAACTGTGACATTTGTTCTACAAAGGTTGTTTTATTTTAACTTCACAATGACCTTAAAGCTAATGTTATTGAATCAATAAGAAAATCAACTCTTAGAGGCTAATAACGTAATAAGTCACAAAAAGAACTGGAGTTCATGACTTCAATACAGGATTATGAGATGTTACAGCTTGTGTCCCTTCTTATACAATACACGTACCTACAATTTTAATATAATTCATAAGCCCTTTATAATCATCTTTTTAAAAACTTAACAATATAGTGTATTTCATTTTTTCCTTATCTTTCTGTGTTTTATGACCAAATTGAATTTGCTTTTATTTTTCATTTGTTTTATTTTTACAATTTTACAATTAAATTATTCTAAATTTTCCAAAGGAGAGCCTATTACAAAGGCATATGAAACCTTCAGATACCAGCAAAAGGGGAAATACGTCCCAACTAAGCTGAAGACTTCGGTGTAGTAGTTATGCCTAACCAGTGATTAGAATAAGATAAAGCGGTACATCAATCTAAGCATATACATAGACAATTCTAAAACAAAAATGTAATACTGTATCTATATTAAAAAATCATGTTGAATTTATCTGAGAAATTCAAGGATGATTTCACACGAGCAAAACTAAAACTGAAACCTGTATAATTGTCTACATAAATGCACAACGATTTAGTAAATGTCAACTTTAATTTGGGACAAAATTCAAGAAAATCTAGGCAAATCATGAAGTCTTCTTAATCTGATAAAAATGATACTTAGAAAATCAAATTTGAGTAAGTATTATTCTAAATAGAAAATAACACAATATTACATTTAAAAACAGGAACTAATCAAGATGCCCCCAAATCTACTTTCATTCCATGTTATACAGGATATTTTGGTCATTAAATTAAGTCAAAAATTAATTCAAAGAATAACTTTATTAAAAGAATAAATAAAATTATTACCTACAATGTGATTTTAAAATACCATTGTTTTGAACAAGAAATTCTATTGCTGGGATTATTTTCTCTAGGTGCTCTTGAATATCTGCAACTAAATATCTGATCAAAGATTATCATTTTAGCATTGCTCATGGTAGTGAAAAATTAAGAAAATTGTATTAATAAATTATAATTAATAGAGAATTTGGAAAGTAATACTGCTTTATACTGAATCAGAAAAACAAATGAAAGGATTAAATGAGCAGGTTGCTTACAAATTAATTCACACAGTTCATCTATCAAATGCATTCATGTGTGTTTGTGTGTGCACAGATGTGAATGTATAAGATGGGGAATAGTTAAATACATTGAACAATATTAGCAGCAATTTTAACAATAAGTAGCTCCAAATATAGTAACACAAAATGTCTCCAAGATATT
The DNA here is from genome assembly GCF_000951035.1 of Colobus angolensis palliatus. Lineage (NCBI taxonomy): Eukaryota > Metazoa > Chordata > Mammalia > Primates > Cercopithecidae > Colobus > Colobus angolensis. The sequence continues at coordinate 1,071,678 of NW_012115167.1, forward strand.
AAGTCGGGAAGAAAACGTAATAAGCTTATGAAACATGGACACAGTTACATAAGAATGTTAACTAAAAATTGTCGATATTCAGATATGCTTATCTGAATTTTTATGCACAGGAAAATACTGCATCATCGGCAGTGTTTATTGCTAAAAGGATAAGGAGTTGAGAGAGAATGATATGTTTCAATAACTCTTTCCAGTATCAAAATTTTATTATTTAGTTTTTTATGAGTATTAAGGAAATTTTAAAAACACTAATTAAAATAAAATGTGCTATATTATCTCTTATAGAATAAAATAACATATAGGAAAAAAGCTAAATTTTTACTGTTTTCTGGTTGAAAGTACATAATTTCAAGAAGTCTTTGTTTTTCCATGAATTCAAATGCTTCCTTTTTTTAAATCTACCGCAAAATTACTTTAACCTGTTTCCTCCAGAGTTTGGCACTTCCGGTTGGCATTAATCTCCTCTGTGTATGTCCTTCTTCAGCTGGAGAGGCTCCAAGGAGACGAAGAGAAAAGACTAACAGGCAGCTCAAGGCTTGTGCAGAGTTTGAGATTTTACATTTCTGGAAGCCATGACATCCCTGGGTCACAAATAAAGGACTCTTACTCACAGCAATAGCAGTAGCATGTGAATTAGCATCTGCTTGTACCATTTCACCGTGTCCAACTTCTTTTTTTTTTTTTTTTTGAGACGGAGTTTTGCTCTTGTTGCCCAGGC
>NW_012115167.1:1072600-1077734 GCF_000951035.1 Colobus angolensis palliatus
AGATAGTCCAGAACTGAAAAACAAAATGAAACAAAACAACAGTCATTGCCTGTGCTTGCAAGACAAACGTGCCTAAATGCAAAATGTCAAAAGACATATAAAGGTTGTTTGGATAAGTCACTATCGAACACTGTTGCAAAGGTCTTTCATATAACTAATCTGTAGAGTCATATTTATCATAAATAAATGCCTTATACTATTTAATTGGATGATCTTTGATAGTATGTTAATAGATGTTTAAGAATATGTAGAGCAGAAACCTAATTATGTGAAGTCTTAGTGATAGGGAAGAAAAAAGTATTAAAATTTAAGATGAGGGACAATCTACTTCTAGTGGAAATTGTCAAATAAAAATTATTGTAAGACAATATTCCAAAATAGAAAGAGAAAGATATATGGGGAAAGTAGGTTACATTCGCCTGCATATTGTGAGACTACATTAAGAAATTAAGTTGAAAAGTGTTTAGTAAAATTAAAGATATTTTTAACTCGTGTTTCCTTTGTCCTTGGAAATTCAGTTGATTTCAAGCATGTACTAAAGGAGAGAGGTATTTCTTTTCCATGGAGAAACCCAGAAGACACCAACTTGACCAAGTGATCAAGGTTAAGGTCAATGCGTCACTGCTTATTGACATCGAGTAACTCCTATTGGACACACTAAGAAAGGCACATCACTTCTGTGTTCCTGCCAAAAAGGCATATGCTTAATCTAACGATGAAAATGCATCAGACAAATCTAAATTGTACAAAATAACAGGCCAGTTTTCTCCAAAAGTGTCAAGGTCGTGAAAGGCAGGGAAAGATTCAGAAACTGTCACAGGTTGGAGAAAACTAGGTGGAAGCAATAATATGGAATGCTGGATTGGATCCTGAAAGAGAAAAATGTATTACTATATAAGTTAGTGAATACTGAATAACGAATGCATTTTAGTTACTAATATGCACTCATATTTAATTCTTAGTTCTGTTAATTGTATTGTGGCTAAATAAATGTCAACATTACAGGAAGTGGGTGAGAAGCATATAGGGACACTCCTTACTCTTTTTTTTTTTATGGTTTTTGTTTTCCTTTCTTCTGTAAGTCTTAAAAAATTAAGTATATGAAACCAGAACAAAAATATGAAAAATAAACCATTTTTTACATATATACCAGTCTTGTGTATACTGAGGTATTATAGTAGATTATTAATTTAATGGATGCCCCCAATGAGTCATACCTTCCTGTATCTATACTTTTACACATTGACTAAGGTTTTGGCCATGTGATTTGGCTTGGCCAATGACCAAAAAAAAAAAATAATGAGGCAAGTAGAAAATTAATGAGCACCTAAGCATCAGGATTTGCTTCTAGAATGCTGTTACTGCTATATTCTCCTACAGATTGACTAAGGTTTTGGCCATGTGATTTGGCTTGGCCAATGACCAAAAAAAAAAAAAATAATGAGGCAAGTAGAAAATTAATGAGCACCTAAGCATCAGGATTTGCTTCTAGAATGCTGTTACTGCTATATTCTCCTACAGGCTAACCTGCCGGCTGGGCCAATAAAAGAAGAATAAGTCATCCAAACAGCAGCCACAACTAACCACCAGAAATGTGAGTGAGACTTTTGTGGGTCATCCAGCCCCAGTCAAGCTACCAGATACCTAAAACTATAAGTGAGACGAAAGACAAGACCAGCAGAAATACCAGCCAGATGATCCACCAACATTGCAAAAGTGTGAGCAAATAACTCATTGTTTTAAACTGTAGATATAGATGTTATTTCTTGTGAAAACTACTCAACTGTGTACCTACTTTGGTGTTTCTCTATGCTGAATAAAGTGAACGTGACAAGCAATATTTTCTCTTTAAACAGGTATGCATCAGTTGTAGTCTAACATAACTAATGTCATAATAAGAGCCATGGCGTCTTACATAGCTTGTATGCACAAGGAGTTTCTGTTCTCTACTTCTGTCAAAAAGAAGGTGAGTAGTATCACTAAGCAATGGATTACTTCTTATAGGTGTCTGTTCATGTAGGAGGAAGTAGTTCATCACTGTGAATGAGAAATGGACAGTGTCTGTCTGACTATTGTCTGCTTGTACTGACAGATGCTATACTTTATTCAGTACAAATCTCTGGCTATAAAAGGAATGGTAGTTTAATGGAATATTCAAAGTTGTTGCTTAAAGGTGTGACCTTTTACCGGGCACAGTGACTCACGCCTATAATCCCAGCACTTTGGGAGGCCAAGGCGGATGGATCACCTGAGGTCAGGAGTTTGAGACCAGCCTGATCAACATAGAGAAACCCCTTCTCTACTAAAAATACAAAACTGGCTGGGAGTGATGGTGCATGCCTGTAATCCCAGCTACTCAGGAGGCTGAGGCAGGAGAATTGCTTGAACCCAGGAGGTGGAGGTTGTGGCAAGCTGAGATCATGCGATTGCACTCCAGCCTAGGCAATGAGAACAAAACTCTGTCAAAAGAGAAAAAAAAAACAGATTAAGGCATATTAAGGCATATCTTAATCTTTCGGTCAATTATTTTCTCTGGATTTATAAAATCTCTGAAGTATAACACCTACCTAAAAGTGTTTCTGAAGCTTCAGTCTCTTCTTACAATTGTGCAAAATGCTTCTGACAGGCTCTGATTCAAGGTAATAATGATGTTTCTGAAAGGAAGCAGAGACAGCTCCTATCTTCTGAGTATAACTTTAAGGTATTCCTATTGTTGTTCTTTTAACCCCGTGTCTTTATTGATCAATGTCAGTCTTCATTAGATCCTCTTTGCCAGGAACTCTTGGATTCCCCTGAAGCCCACAGCTCAAGAAGAAGACTGCAGGTGCTTCCATCATAAGTCATTCTGTCTTCTCCTAAGGACACAGATAATTAGACATTGGACACTTCCTTGAGGCGTTCTTAATATATATTTTTTAATTACCAACTTCTCTTCTTCCTTTCCTTTTAAATGTGTTTTTGCTTTGAGGGATGCTGCCATGCTGATACAGCTAATGAATTGTAAAGAATTCTTTTGTTTTGCAAGGTGGTGCTTCAAATGCTTCACTCTTTTGATGAAAAAAAATTGTTGAAAATGTAAAAAGAATAGAAGTGAAAAATAAATTCATAATTATTCACAGATGATATATATTAAAAATTCAAAATCTATTGATACATTATTATAATTAAGATGCAAATTTATCAAAATTCTTAAGTGCAATATTAATATACATAAATATATCAACAGTATTTACTATAAACTATCAACAACAATTTGGAAAATGAAATACTAGATGCCAAGCTTCAAAGATTATCAAATGCAAAGCTACAATGAAACACTATTACATAAACATTAGAATTTAGGAAAATATAAACATCAAATGTTGTTAAAGGTTAGGAACAACTAGAACTTTCATACATTTTTGATTGGAGATAAAGTGTCAGAACTAATTGGGAAATCTCCTGTGAAATCACTTAGATATTTAATTACACCTTTGTTGCCACATATTGTGCTATTTTCTTGAACTGCATTTTGTACTTTTTTTGAAGATGAGTGTTTTACTTGTCTAAGTGTTGTACTATCAAATAGAGAATGTCAATTTCTAAAAGAAGGGGCTCCATATGGTACTTGTTCATGTTCCTGATGGTACCTCATATTGGCAGGGTCTCATTCATAGGGTTCCTTGAAAGGATGTCAGGTGAATCTTTGAATATACAAAATATGAATTATTAACTAAGGAGGAGTATCTGGTCACTGACTACACTATTTTAACCCCCTAGCTAATATAATCTAGCAGCAGTGTAAAGAAAAATGTTGCATCATATGACCCAGGGTTTGAGACCTATAGGTTCTGTGTGAATTTAGATTAATTCTCTTAGTTTTTCTGCATCTCTGAATCTTCAGAGAAACAAGAAGATTATAAAATCTCAGATTGTGATAGTGATGATAAAATAAGATAATGTTTATGAACTAAACAAAAAATCACAGTATTAGACAAATGCAATAAAGATATAAGTTATTGCTTATTAGGGCACACGGCACTGCTGTTTTCCAGAGACTATATAGAGCTAATATAACAATTTTAAGTGTCAGAATTTGTTAACTTAAAAGAGTTAATATTCATTAATTTTTATTATAATGCTCATTCAAATCAGTTAGATAATTTGCTTCCCTTAATTCAAAGAAGCAATATATGACAAGAGAGGATACTGAGGAGAGCTGTTTATGAGACTCCTTCTTTCTATTAAGTCCACTTGGGAAAGTCTGACATTACTGGACAAAAATTTCAGCTTCTGTACAATGAGATGATTAGGCCAGACATCATCTCTTAATTTATTTCTTACTTAACATTTTTTGATACTTAGGAAAGAGCAGAGAGACGCTAATCAATTTATTTTCTGCCATTTTTTCTCTTTAATTATCTCTCTTGTTTCCTAACTTCCCTTCCCCCATACGAATGTAAATTACATTGGGTCCTGAATATTCCTTTTAGCACTGGTCATTTCTTCCACTCAATAGGGGAATGAGTGGTCCCCACAGTCAGAATATAAGGAAGAGAAAATAGTGTTCCTAGTATTTAGAATTAGAAAAATAATTATCATACAAACATAATTTCCAACATTCTCATTATTTTCTAGGTGTAAGTACATTGTCAGAAGAAAGAGCTGTCATCCAGGAACTGGAGGACATTATGGTAAGTGAAATAAGCCAGGAACAGAAAGTTAAAAACAACATGCTCTCACTCATATGTAGAAGCTAAAAAAAGTTGATCTCATAGAAGTAAAAAGTAGAACAGAAGATATGAGATGCTGGGAAGGGGAAGGTAGGGGATAGGGAGAGATCTGTTAAAAGTTATAAAATTACAGCCAAATAGGAGGAATGAATTCTAGTGTTCTATACCGTTGTAGGATGATCATAGTTAACAATAATATTTAGTTTCTAATAGCTAGAAGGAGAATATTGAATGTACCCAAAACAAATAAATGACAAATGTTTGAGATGAAGGATATGCTAATTGCCCTTATCAGATCAATATACATTACATTATTGAAACATCACCGTGTAACTCATGAATATGTACAATTATTATTTGTTAATTTAAAAATTAAATTTTAAAACAGGAAATTTTTAAAAAAGAAAAAATTGCCATCAATT
>NW_012115167.1:1078009-1078328 GCF_000951035.1 Colobus angolensis palliatus
ACCACTAATTAACAAGTAAGAAATTTGCTTAGAAGTTTCCAGCTACATAAGCTACCACTGGCTTTCTGACAAACACAAAAATATACACAAAAAAAACAAAAGCAAAGCAGCTTTATTGGTATTTTCTTACAAGCACTATTAAGGATGGATTAATATGCTGCTATAATATGATGCTGTGGGCCAAAATTTTTTGTGAAATTTTTCTTAACTGGTCACATTCAAAAATGAATTGAAACTCATACTATTTAACAAAAAGTGGCAAATAAGAGAACCCTTCACATATGTAAATTGTACCCTAATGAATTTTAATAGATAAGTA
>NW_012115167.1:1082278-1098968 GCF_000951035.1 Colobus angolensis palliatus
CTTGTACCTCTGGTAGAATTCAGCTGTGAATCCATCTGGTCCTGGACTTTTTTTGGTTGGTAGGCTATTAATTATTGCCTCAATTTCAGAACCTGTTATTGGTCTATTCAGGGATTCAGCTTCTTCCTGGTTTAGTCTTGGGAGAGTGTAAGTGTCCAGGAATTTATCCATTTCTTCTAGGTTTTCTAGTTTATTGGTGTAGAGGTGTTTATAGTATTCTCTGATGGTAGTCTGTATTTCTGTGGGGTGGGGTACTAAGTACAAAAATGTGTTTGTGATAACACATGTATTTTTCCTTCATGCATATAAGTTTGAAACAAATTTGAAGACAAAAGTTCCTCTTCATGTATAGATACTAGAACCTGTTAGCTGGATACCTAATTTTTAACATGGTTTCTTTGTTTTACAGAGAAATATTTTATATGCGAGATGGTTAAAATCGGTAAATGACTGGTGTCTATGTGACATCTCTCTGAAATTTCATCCACAAATCTAATTGGAATGTCCTTTTTGAATTAATCACTTGCTTTTTTACCTTTTGCTATAAAACTTAATTTGTTATTTAGTCACAGCCATTATTAAATATAATATGTGCGATTGTGAACTATTCTTATAGGACTATCAGACAGTGAAGGGGACCCAACAATAACTTGCTGAATGTTTGAATAAATGTTAAAGAAAGTATGCAATTATTTTATCTAAGAGTAGAGAAGAGACACTCAGGAAATGAATATTATGTATTTCTTATTTAATTTAGTGCATCATTGTTATTTACATCCTGAGAGAGGCTTTGTTTATCGATATTTGACTGCTTCTGATATAAGTCCAGAAATTTTGTATAATAATGTAAAAACTTAAATATTTCTATCTTGTCAAAAATACTCAACTTAGTTCACCTGGCTGAGATAACTTTCCCTCTTCTCTCTTTCAAGTGATAGACTCAATCCTTTATTCCCTTTTTTTCAGAGAATCATATTCTCTGAGAATCATATTTCAGAAAATCAACAACTCTTTTTGTTAGCCTTGAAGATGATAAAACTACATTTATTGCATGCTAATAAAGTTAGAGACATCACACAATCCTACTTATAATTCATGATTCTCATCAGTTTTTACTCTTGCTTTGCCCTTTGCCTTTTGATTTTGTTTGGCCTATTTTTGTTTCCCCAACTCACCCCAGTTGCCAAATTGCCCAGTGGATCTTTCAAAAAGAAATAACGTTATATTCTGGGTAAAAATATTTTTACGCATGTAGTACTTTAATATTAAAACGTTTATTCTCGCCAGGCATGCTGGTTCACGCCTGCAATCCTAGCACTTTGGGAGGCCGAGGTGGGCTGATCACGACGTCAGGAGATGGAGAACATTCTGGCTAACGCGGTGAAACCCCGTCTCTACTAAAAATACAGAAAAATTAGCCGCGCGTGGTGGCGGGCGCCTGTAGTTCCAGCTACTGGGGAGGCTGAGGCAGGAGAATGGCATGAACCCGGGAGGCGGAGCTTGCAGTGAGTGGAGATCGCGCCACTGCACTCCAGCCTGAGCAAGAGAACGAGACTCCATCTCAAAAAAAAAAAAAAAAAAAAATAAAAAAAAAAAAAAACTTTATTTTCATTAAGTAAATCGCTGAAGTTTGATGCATTCCAGAGTTTTCTAAATATTCCATATTATGGAGACTGAAATTATTCTCAAGTTTTTCAACAAATGTACAAGGAAATGGTTTCTCGGTGATACTTTTTTTTTTGGCTAATGATATTCAGACAAATTTAATATATTTTTCTAATAGTACAAAATCGTTCATAAAATTATAATTTCATGGTTTGTTTGTTTGTTTCTTTGTTTTTTGAGACGGAGTCTCACTCCATCGCCCAGGCTGGAGTACAGTGGCACAACCTCAGCTCACTGCAACCTCTGCCTCATAGGTTCAAGCAATTCTCCTGTCTTAGCCTTCGGAGTAGCTGGGACTACAGATGCGTGCCACCACACCTGGCTAATTTTTGTATTTTAGCAGAGACAGGGTTTCACCCTGTTAGTCAGGCTGGTCTCTAACTCCTGACCTCAGGTGATCCACTTGCCTCGGCTTCCCAAAGTGCAGGGATTACAGGCATGAGCCACTGCACCCAGTCAGAATTTCACGTTTTTCTGTGATATACTTTTATGTTGTAGCTATCTTATGTTCCTGATTCACTAATCTGTCACTTATATGCCTCTGAAATCTTGCAAAAACCTACTTATTTCATGTCTTCATATATTCACACATGCATTTATTTGTTCATTCAGTAAGTGCTTATTAGCCAATTACAGAATTGCAGGCTCTGAGCTAATGTCTAGAGATAAAATAATAAACAGCAAAGTGTTCATTATTTTCAATGGCAAAATAAGCCTTTATATAAGATATATTTATATAAAACATTATATAAAACATTTTGCTTTTATATTTGTGTATTTCCTCCAGTCTCTAATTAAAGCATTAAAAGAAACAACCTTGCATAATTTCTTATGACATCCAGGAAGCTCTAATATTTTGCAGAAATTCTTTAAACGTTTTTATTTCTGTATTGTGATATACATGATTTGTATTTGGGCACAAATGGTTTTAGGCCAGGACAAGAAAAGATGTCCACAATTCCACACAGGAATATGAAGTTCTAATTTTATAAATTACTTTATACTATTAGAAAAAATGTATTAGTTAAATCTGTTTAAATGTCATATGATGTCCATATCAGTAATGAAAACTAACTTGAATTATCAAAACAAGTGGGAAAAAATAACAAACTTTCTTTCTTATTCCAAGATTCACTAAAATCTGCCGTAATCAAATATTATATTGTGGGGAAACATAAAAACATACATAAATAGAAGAGATAGCCCATTTTTATTAGTAACAAAAGTTGTATATATTTTAGCCAAAATACAAGGCACACAAAAAAGTAATAGAGAGCTGTAAGACAAAGCAACCAACTAAACTAGACTTAGATGTGACACAGAAGTTGTAATAATCTCTTCAGAAAATTTTAAAAACTGATTAATATGTTAAATACAATTATGGAAAAAGTGGATATCACAAAAGATTAGATGTGTGATTACAAATAGACTGGTAGAAACTGTAAATACAAAAGTCTAATGAAAATGTTAGAAGTAAAAAACACAGTAAAAGTGATGAAGCATGCATTCAACAAGCTCATCAACCAACTCAACACATGAGTAAAGAACATGTAAACTTATCCCTTCAGATCAGGATCAAGGCAATGAAGATCTCTCTCACTAATTTCAAAAGTCCTAGTAAGTTAAATAAAACGAGACAAAGAAATAAGAATCATAGAGAATAAAAATGGTAAAATAAGTCTATTTATATAAGCAAGATATTTGCATATGTGTTTGTAGTCTATAGATCTATAACAAAATCTCCAGATTTAGTAAAATAATTTTGGAATGTTCCAGGGTACTAGTTCAATTACATATTTGCATAATGGGCATGAACAACTGGAATTTTTTTTTTGTTTTAACTTAATTTAATTTTTAGAGGTGGGGTTCTGTGTTGCCCGGGCTAGACTCAAACTCCCTCCTGGGCCCAAGTGAGCTTTTTGCCTCAGTGTCCCAAGAAGTTGGGACTACAGGCACATGGAAATTAATTTTTAAAGTAATAGTTACAATAGCATCAGGAAAAATAAAATTTGTAGGTATAAAGTTAACAAAAATAGATACAGGATTTGCATTTTATCTACAAATGCTGAATAAGAAATCAAAAATGTATTAGTAAATGAAGACATCGATTTTGTGGAATGGAATATTCACTATTTTTATAATGTTTATTATTCTCTAATTGACCTATAGAATGAATGCAAACCCAATCTAATTCCCTGTATGTACTTTTGTTGTATTGACTAGCTTATGCTAATTTTATATAGAAAGGGACAGCATAGATAATTACGAAAACAAGTGGAACAAAGTAAAACAAAGTTGGAGGATTTACTAAAATCTGTTGTATTGGGAAAGGCAGTACCTGTCCTAGGTTTAGATTTAGTGAGAAAGTATCTTACTGTTTCAGACTCAATGAGTATGGCTTTGTTCTGCTTAAGCATTGTGTTTCAGTGGCCCTCAGGCATGCCCCTAGTTTTTGATATTTCAGACTTCCCGGAGGAGGTGTCAAGATCCCTCTACCACAGCACTAATGGGGTGCTCATAGGCCAGTTTCCCTGCATTGTCTTCCAGGAGGGACTGTGGTGGCAGATGTCCACTATTGAAACTGATCTTGCTCTGTATCTTTTTGTGAGTAAAGTAATTTTCCACCAAGTACTTGACTTGTGTTTTGTTGGTAACTCCAATACCAGGAGACAGTGGGCAGAAGTATCTGCACTTCTATTCCTGGTGGCTGGTATTGTGATGATCTTCATTATCCTCCATATTGTGAGAGTCCTCTTCTGGCATTAGTAACTGGTACACAGTGCTCTGCTCTACATGTGTTATCATGCTCTGGGCAAAATAACAACATAGAACCGATTAGAGCACATAAATAGACACATAACATATAGTGTGCTATTCATTAATAACAATGCAAAAGAAATTCACTAGAGAAAATTTCGTTCACTCAACCAGTGGTGCTTAACTAACTGGAACTTCAATACATACATCTAAACTTATGCAAACATTAAATCAATATGAATGATAGACTGAAATCTAAAACTTAAAACTGTAATTCATGAATTATATAATATATAGAGAAAAATCTTCATAGCCATATATTAGAAAAAAAGGTTTGTTTTGTGTCACAGTACCCTTTACAAGAAAAATATAAATTGGACTTATTCAAAATTAGAAACTAGTTTCTCATGAATAAGTGAACTAAATCCTGTTAAGTGAATGAAAAGAAAAACCATGCATTGTCTAGTAAAAGGAATCAGAGATTCTTGAAGTGGTTGATTCACTTGATAATTAGGAACATCTTGTGCTGTATGAGAATAAGAAAATATTCAAAGAAGTCTGGAGATATGCTTAAATGGCACAGAAAACAACCTAAAAAAGCTCCTATGGGCTAACATTAGAAAAATTTGAGTAAAAATAAGTAAATAAATAAATGCATTGGATTATGACCCAGAAATGTTCATTAAGTAGTGAATGAAAAAACAAATTATAGAATCCCTAAACAATAAATTATTACACAAAAATCAAAACAACGGGCAACTAATACATAGATAAGGTGGTTAACTGACAACTAATACTGAGTTGGGGAGAGCTTGATGTCAACAGTCCTCTACCATTACAAGAGCCGCTGATAAAACAAAAATATCTGGGTATAGAATTGCATAAAAATAAAACATAACCAGTGAGTCATGCTGCTTGGTTCTTGCTCTAAATGCCAAATTAAGCAGTGTCTAACCCAACTAGGGTCTGGATTATTCAAACCTGCTCCATAGTTAAAAGAAATAGGAACTGATGGAGTATAACAATAGTAATTGATTTTTTAAATAAAATTATCTTGTAGAAATAGAAAAAATGAATAGAATTTAAATTATATTGCACAGCTCTTGGATAATATGTTTACTATAGGTTCATCCAAGTGTTATTAATTGACCATTAAGTGTTCAAGTATTATTAATTGAGTTTCTATTTTGTCTTAGGCATTTTGTAAATTTTTGAGGACATAACAATAAAAAATACATATTTCCTTACCTTTGCAAGCTTCCCATGTAATTACAGAGACATAATAGTTTTTCTCTCTCAACCTCACCCACTTCTTTCTCCCTCACACATACATACACAAACACAAAGATATAATTTTTGACAACCTGTAGTGAATTTGAGGAATTCCAAAATCTAATCAAAGTCTCAGCATCTTCTTATCTTCTGAAACACAACTTTGATCCTAGACCATCTTGAACTTTATAAGGTTCCTACAGGTCCGGTAATATGCGTGAATAAAAATAAAAGCACCCATCTCCCCCTTTATTGCCTAATGAATTCAACACATTCAACAACCAGATTTTAGAGGAAGATAAATGACGTGCAGCTACAAGTTCATTTCAGGGCTGACTGTTGATTGAAACATGAAGGATACATACATTTTCAAACTCAGTACTGAGAGAGAACTGATTTATGTTACTTCATCAAAAGATAAATAAGGTGAGATTTTACTCATTAATATGACATAGGTTTAATCTCTTTTCTACTTGAGCTGCAAACGATTTCTAGGTCTTAATGAAACTAGTTTAATGATATTTTTAGGATTGCAAATGTATTTTAACTATCAGGATCTAAGTGAATATGATTTTCTAAATTATTGCAATTTCTGGAATTCAGATCTGGTTTTTATATATATACACACACATATATGTATATACATATGTGTGTGTATATATATCTGTATATATGTGTATACACACAGATACACATGCATATAATGTATATGTATATATAAACGATAAAGAATATACTGACCTTCCAACTTCTTATAGTTTTTCTTCCTCCAGCAAAGAGAAAGTTGACACGTATTAGTCACTATGACTACTAATTAATTATAGTATATAACTGGAACTCATCAATTGTTTTGCCTCATTTGCTTACCCAAATGGCTAAAGTACTGGACTGTCTTCTTTCTTGCAAGATCAAATCTATATTTGATCTTGGATTATTTTTACAAGTAGTCACAGAGCTCAACAGGATAGCAAAAACTTGCTGAATTTTATATGGACTCTGGTTTATAAGATATCCTGGTCCAGCATTAAAATATCTTGTGGATAGTAATTAAAACTACACAACTTTCTTAGTTTGGAGTTCTAAAATATGCTTTTTGATTGATAGTATCTTAGCAGAGTATGTGCCTTTTAATTTGATATCTGATTTAACCTGATAATAAAAAATGTCCCAATTTCTCAAAATATTACTGAGATAAATATCTTAACAGTCCAACAGGAACACATGGACTCAATTTCAAATATTAAAAATGTAATATATAACTGAGAATCTTATGGAAGTTAATCTGACTTATCACTCAGTATAATATTTCCTTCTATACGATTCTTCATGATGGTTTTGCATTCGTATAAGCTCCTTACCTACCCTTACTTCAGAGTAGCTTTTAAGTTGGGTATCTGCCCCAGATATTCTAGGATTATCTATCTCCTACTACCCTGAAACACAGTAACTTGCTTTGATCTGGTCTTCCTCATTTTCGTCTTGTGCCATGCATCTGAATTCTACATCTTTACTAATCCTTTTCAGGATCATATCTTATTTGGACTCTTCACAAGGCCTTCATTCCTTTTTATTAATATATACCTGTAATAAATAAGTTTAGAGGTCATTTTGACTAGATTAAGGGATGTCTATGTATCTGGTAAAGCAGTATTAGCAGAGGTGTCTTGTGAGAGTGTTTCCACAGGAGATGGCATGTGAGTTGGTGGACTGAATAGGGAATATCCCACCTCAATATGGGCCAGGAACCATCCAATAGGCTGGGAGCCCGATAGAACAAAGACAGTGGAAAGGAGAATTCACTCTTTGTTTTCTGAAGTTGGAATGGCCTTCTTCTCTGGCCTTTTGATATGTGCATCAGAACGCCAGGTTTTTGTTCTTTGGACTCCTAGACTTGTACCAGCATGCCCTCACCTCCTGCCCCTACCACATTCACAGGCTTTTGGCGTTGGGTTCAGAGTTACAATGTTGTTTCTCTGATTCTGAGGGTTTGGGACTTGAACAGCCATGCTACCAGCTTCCCTGGCTTCCCAGTTTTCAGACAACATGCTATGGAACTTCTTAGCCTACATAATAATGTGAGCAAATTCCCTTAATCAATCTACTCTCTATGATATATGTATCTGTCTATCTATCTATCTATCTATCTACATATCTAAAACCTATTCATTGGGTCTTTCTGAAAAATCCTGAATAATAAATTGATTACAAATTTTACCAATATAAATAATATGTAGTATATAATTTACAGATGATAAAATATTTAATACTGCTTCTTGCAAATTTTACATAGCCATTTGGTTCTGACATAATTATCTTATTATTTTTCCAGCTTGAATGAGGTATAATTGACAAATAAAAGTTGTATTGATTTAAGATATACAATTTTATGATCTGATATACATGTACATTGTGAAATAATCACCACAATCAAGCTAATTAACATGTACATTGCTTCACATTGTTGCTATTCTCTTGTTGTTCTTTTCTGTGTGCGTGTCTGTGGGTGGAAAGACGTTTAATAGCTGCATGATTTTAAATCAACTCAGTACCTGCATCTTATATTACATCCAGATTCATGCTCTGCAGCTTGGCATAAACTCTCTACCTCACAACTGCATGCCCTCAAAATCTGTCCCCCAAATAATTATCCTCTTCTTGACTTTTAAGAACTTATTTAAGTAGCTATTGTATCTTCATTTAGCTCTTTCTTCTACAGATAAAATATCCACAGTAACTTCAATGAATCCTCGTAAGCCACATAATATAGTGCAATGGTTTAAAACTGTATTTAAAAGATATCTAGGAGTCACGCATATCTAATTTTCCATCACCCAGGAGTAGAGTGGTGAGGGTTTGGCAGAGTTGGAATATATGTGGCTCTGTGCTCTGCATTTTTACTTCAAGCACAGGTTGCTCAGCTCTGATAGTATTTGTTTTAAATACAACATACCAATTAGGCATGTTTGAAGATTTCATTAAACAAATAGGTAGGCTATAAAATATTCCCAAACAAGAAGCTTAAATTTTAAAAAAACAGATTTTAGTGTCTGACAGACCTGAATTTAAAACACAGCTCAACACTTATTAACCACTTACCTTGTATTACCTTAGATAGTTTAATCTCATAGCCACTGAAGTTTTTTAACTGTACCGTTGGGAAAACAATCCATAATTTATATGTTGTAGGGACTAGGAAATTTATTTATATTTCTAACACACTGATAAAAAAACATTTTCATATAATGAATACTTGAAAAATTATTACTTGAAATTAAGGTTTTGGCCATACTGAATCAATGAGTGTCTCACTTATGCTATAAAAATTTATAAAACTGAACGAAATCTATGAAGAAACACTTAAGTTTTGAACAACATATGCAGTGGCTTGATCATTCAAAAAACTAAAACACATTGGAAGAGCTATACACTACTTACCTTACTATTCAACATGGGAAAAATTCAAAACTAACTAAGACACATTGGAAGAGCTATACACTACTTACCTTACTATTCAACATGGGAAAAATTCAAAACTAAGTACAGGAAAGTCAAGCTCAAATGAAGGGATCAGTGGTTTTACTAGTTGAAGAAAAAGAAACCAATGTTCATGACTGCTGAGATGATTGAAATTTGCAGATACAGGCATTGGAATGGTGGAATATTCACAGGGAAGGAGTTTCAGATGTGTACCTTTAGTAGTTTTTCGCTCACCCAAATACTAATCCAACAAAGCAAAAGACCATGTTAGAGAACCATAGTGGAAAAGCTGAAGTGAGACACCAGAGCTTGCAAAATGCTAGTAGTGTTTGAAGTTCTGACAAGGGTGGAGTAGATTTTGTGACTGATAATACTTTGAAGAGCCAAACATAACACAGATGTTGAAATTAATAGCCAAGAAACTTAAACAACTATTATAAATATTTACAAGATACTCAAGCAAAAGACACATAAATTGTTGAACAAATGGACTCTGAGAAGAAAAACTGAAACAATACAAAAGTCACAAGTGAAATTATAAGTGCTTAAATACAATGTCTGAAATTAAAAATGTACTGGATTTTACTAAAATCAGATTGTATGGTGACACTACATCTGCATATAGGGCAATAGACACTATTCTAAATATGACAGAGAGAGGATAAAGATTTTAAAGAAATTGACGTTATTTTTAATTGTGTTTATTTGGCTCTTCTCTCTTTTTTTCTATATTAGTCTAGCTAGCAGTCCATCTATCTTTTTAATTATTTCAAAGAACCAGCTCCTAGAGTAATTGATCTCATGTACAGTTTTCATGTCTCAATTTCCTTCAGTTCAGATTTGATTTAGGTTATTTCTTGTCTTCTGCTAGGTTCCTCTAGATGTGATGTTAGGTTGTTCGTTTGAGATCTTTGAACTTTTTGATTTGGGCATTTAGTGCTATTATAATCCTTCTTAACACTGCTTTGGCTGTATCCCAGATATTCTGATATGTTGTATCTTTTATTCTCATTTGTTTCAAAGAACTTCTTAATTTCTGCCTTAATTTCATTAGTTACCCAGAAGTCATTCAGTAGAAGATTGCTTAATTTCCATTTAATTGTATGGTTTTAAGTTATTTTTCTTAGTATTAATTCCTATTTTTATTGCTTTGTGGTCTAAAAGTGTTGTTATATAATTTTTTTGTTTTAATTTGTGGAGGGTTGTTTTATGCCCCGTTGTGTGGACAATTTTCGAGTATGTGCCATGTGGCAATGAAAAGACTGTATATTCTGTTGTTTGGGAGTGGAAAATTTTGTAGATGTCTATTAGGTCCATTTGTCAAGTATTGAGTTAAGGTCCTGAATATCTTAGTTTTCTGCCTCAATATTCTGTTGAATACTTTCATTAAGATGTTAAAGTCCCCCACTATTATTGTGTGGTTATCTAAATCTCTTCATAGATCTTCAAGAGCTTGCTTCATGTATCTGGAATGACAAAGGGGACATTACCATTCATCCCACAGAAATACAAAAAACCCTCAGAGACTATTACAAATACCTCTTTGCACCCAAGCTAGAAAACCTAGAAGAAATGGATACATTGCTGGTAAAACACAACCTTCCAAGATTGAATCAGGAAAAGATCAAATCCCTAAACAGACCAATAATGAGTTCTGATATTGAATCAGTAATAAAAAACCTACCAACCAAAAAAAAAAAAAAAGCCCAGAACCAGACAGATTCACAGCTGAATTCTACCAGGTGGATAAGGAAGAGCTGCT
Source organism: Colobus angolensis palliatus (assembly GCF_000951035.1). Lineage (NCBI taxonomy): Eukaryota > Metazoa > Chordata > Mammalia > Primates > Cercopithecidae > Colobus > Colobus angolensis. Next base: position 1,093,212 of record NW_012115167.1, read on the forward strand.
AACATTCCCACTGAAACTATTCCAAAAACTTGAGGAGAAGGGACTTCTTCCTCATTCTCTGAAGCTAGCGTCTTCCTGATAGCAAAGCCTGGAAGAGACACACCAAAAAAAAAGAAAATTTCAGGCCAGTAGCTTTGAATAACATAGATGTAAATATATTCAACAAAATACAAGAAAATTACAGAAGCACATCAAAAAGCTAGCCCATCACAATCAAGTAGGCTTTATCCCTGAGATGCAAGGTTGGTGCAATAAATGTTATTCACCATATAAACAGAACTACAAACAAAAACCACCTGATCATCTCAATAGATGCATAAAAAGCTTTTGATAAAATTTAGCATTCCTCCATGTTAAAACCCTCCAAAAAACTAGGCATTGAAGAAATACACCTCAAAATAATAAGAGTCATCTATGAAAAACTCATGGCCAACATCATATTGAGTGGGTAAAAGTTGGAAGCATTCCTCTTGAAAACCAGAACAAGACAATAATGTCCTCTCTCACCATTCCTATTAAAAATAACATTAGAAGTCTCAGCTAGAGCAATCAGGCAAGAGAAAGAAATTAAAGACATCCCAATAGGAAGAGAGAAAGTAAAAAAATCCCTGTTTGCAGATGATATTATTCTATACCTAGAAAACTACATAGTCTCTGCTCAAAATCTCCTTGGTCTGATAAAGACCTACAGCAAAGTTTCAGGATACAAAATCAGTAGCATTCCTATACACCAACAACATCCAAGCTGAGAACCAAATCACAAACACAATCCCATTCACAATAGCAGCAAAAAGATTAAATTACCTAGGAATACAGCTCACGAAGAAGGTGTAAGCCCTCTACAACAAGAATTACAAAACACTGTTCAAACAAATCAAAGATGCCACAAATGGCAAAGCATTCCATGGTCACAGATAGCAAGAATCAATATTGTCAAAATAGCCATATTGCCCAAAGCAATTTATAGACACAATGCTATTCCTATCAACCTACCAAAGACATTCTTCACAGAATCAGGAAAACTTTAAAAATATATATATACACACATACATACATACATATATATACACACACACACATACATACAGGCCTGAATATCTAAGGCAATCCTAAACAAAAAGAACAATGCTGGAGGCATCACATTGCCATACTTCAAACTATGCCACGAGGCTACAGTAACCAAAATAAACATGGTATGACATATGTGTCAGGTATGAAAACAGACACATAGACAAATATAACTGAAGAGAGAGCCCAGGAATAAGGCCGTGCACCTACAACCATCTAATCTTCCACAAAATAAACATAAACAAGCAGTGAGGAAAGGATTCCCTGATCAATACATGGTGGCCACATGCAGAAGATTAAAACTTTCTTATACCTTTCTTATACCATATACAAAAATCTACTCAAGATGGATTAAACACTTAAATCTGAAACCAAATCCTATACAAACCTTGGAAGATAACCTGGAAAATACTATTCTGGACCTAGGACTTGGTGAATACTTCACAACAAAGGTGGCAAAAGCAACTGAAAAAAAAAAAAAAAACCAACAAATATTGACAAATAGAGTCTAATTAAAGAGCTTCTGTGCCGTGAAAGAAACTATCAGCAGAGTAAATAGACAGTTTACAGAATGGGGGAAAATATTTTCAAATTATACATCCATCAAAGGTCTAATATCCAGAACCTATACGGAATTTAAACAAATTTACAAGCAAAAACACACAACCCCATTATAAAGTGGGCAAAGGACATGAACAGACACTTTTCAAAAATGGACATTCATGTAACCAACAAGCATATAAAAAATTCTCAACATCACTAATCATTACAGAAATGAAAATCAAAACCACAATGAGTTTCTCACACCAGTCAGAATGGCTATTATTATAAAGTCAAAAAATTTTAGATGCTGGCAAGGTTGTGGAGAACAAGAAATGCTTATTCACTGCTGATGGGAGTGTAAACTAGTTCAGCAAGTGTCAAAAGCAGTTTGGCAATTTCTGAAAGAATTTAAAATAGAATTACCATTTGACCTAGTGATTCAAATATTGGGTATATACTCAAAGGGACATAAATCATTCTACCATAAAGACACATGCACACATTATTCATCATAGCACTATTTACAAAAGCAAAAACATGGAATCAATCTAAATGCTCATTAATGGTAGACTAGATAGAGAAAATGTGGTACATATACACCATGGAATGCTATGCAGCTATGAAAAAAGAATGAGATCATGTTGTTTGCAGCAACATGGATGAAGCCGGAGTCCATTATCCTAAGCAAACTGATTCAGGAACAGAAAACAAAATACTGCATATTCTTACTTATAAGTGGGAGCTAAACATTGAGTAAATATGGACATAAAAAAGGGAACAACTGAAACTGGGACCTACCTGAGGGTGGAACATGAGAGGAGGTTAAGTGTCGAAAAACTATCTATTAGGTACTATGTTTATTACTTGGGTGAAAAAATTGTATCTTAAACCCCCATGCAATTCACCTATATAACAAAACTTACATGTATACCCCTGAAAATAAAGTAGAAAAAAAGAGAAATTGACATAGCCTCATTGACTTGTAGGGAAAATATTAAGTAGTCAAATATGGATAATGAGAATCTCAAAAAAGAGAAAAGATATGAGGACCATAAAAAAATAAATTCCCAAATTTGATGAGAAATAGCAATCCACATATTTACAATACTTATAAAGCTCAAGCAGGATAAATGCATACATACAAATAGACAAATAAAAGTAAGGACATCATAGTACAATTATGGAAAACAAAACATAGGGGATAGTGGGAGGTGGGGATGTTTAACAGGTACAAAAAATATAAACAGTGAATAAGACCTAGTATTTGATAGCACAACAGGGTAGCTATAGTAAAGAATAATTTAATGGCACATTTAAAAACAACCAAAAGAGTATAATTGAACTCTGCAACACAAAAAATAAATGCCTGAAGGGATTAATACCTCATTTTCCATGATGTGATTATTATACATTGCATACCTGCATCAAAATATCTCATGTACTTCATAAACATATATACCTACTATGTACCCACAAAAATTAGAAGTTAAAAATTTTAAAAATCTTAAAATAAAAAAATTGAAAAATCACACAGATATCTATATGAATATAGATCAGAATAACTGTCCCTCACTTTGCTATTGTAAATAGTGCTGCAATAAACATACATGTGCATGTGTCTTTAGAGTAGAATGATTTATATTCCTTTGAGTATATACCCAGTAATGGGATTGCTGGGTCAAATGGTATTTCTAGTTCTAGATCCTTGAGGAATCTCCATACTGTCTTCCACTATGGTTGAACTAATTTACATTCCCACCAACAGTGTAAAAGCATTCCTATTTTTCCACAGCCTCGCCAGCATCTACTGTTCTTACCTTTTTAATAATCACCATTCTGACTGGAGTGAGATGATATCTCATTGTGGTTTTGACTTGCATTTCTTTAATGATCAGTGATGTTGAGTTTTTTCACATATGTTCATTGGCCACTTAAATGTCTTCTTTTGAGAAGTGTCTGTTCATATCCTTTGCCTACTTTTTGATGGGGTTGTTTTTTTCTTGTAAATTTGTTGAAGTTCTTTGTAAATTTTGGATATTAGACTTTGTCAGATGTTTAGATTGCAAAATTTTTCTCCCATTCTGTAGGTTGCCTTGCCTGTTCACTCTGATGTTAGTTTATTTTGCTGTGCAGAAGCTCTTTATTTTCATTAGATCCCATTTGTCAATTTTGGCTTTTGTTGCAATTGCTTTGGTGTTTTCATCATGAAGTCTGTGCTCATGCCTATGTCCCGAATGGTATTGCCTAGGTTGTCTTCTAGTGTTCCAACCCATATGCCTATCAGTGATAGACTGGATAAAGAAAATGTGGTACATGTACACCATGGAATACTCTGCAGCCATTAAAAAATGAGATCATGTGCTTTTTAGGGACATGGATGAAGCTGGAAGCCAACATTCTCGGCAAGCTAACACAGGAAAACAAACAAACACCACATACTCACTCATAAGTGGGAGTTGAACAATGAGGACACATGAACACAGGGAGGGAAACAACACACACCAGGGCCTGTTGAGGAGTGGGAGGTGAGGGGAGGGAACTTAGATTGTGGGTCAATAGGTGCAACAAACCACCATGGTACCCGTATACCTAGGTGACAAACCTGCACGGTCTGCACATGTATACAGAACTTAAAGTAAAACTAGAAAAAAAAAATTGTGAAAAATCATAGAACAATGACATGCAATAGAAACATATTAATTTAAGATACTATAATTTTACATTAACTGTCCAGTATTATTTTATTTTCCAGTCTTTTTATGATTTCTAGCTCAATTTCTCAAAGGCCTTATGAGTTCACAGATCTAAATTAAGAATTACTCATTTGTCCATTAAATCTTTGAAAGCTGCATTGTTCGCGTTTCAGTTGAAGTAATGTTACATAAAAATAATCCCAAACTTAGTTGTTTGCCACAATACACATTTATTTCCTTCTCATGGAGGTGGAAGTAGGCTATAGTTCTGTTAAGCCTGGCTGTGATCAGCTGAAGTCATCTTCTGGATGACATTTGGGTTCAAAACTGCTTCATGTGTCTACGTATAATTTTTATTACTTAACCTGCTATACTTGCTGTTATCTCTTGTCTAATATTAAATAGAAGTGGTGATAGTAAGTTATCTTTGCATGGTTCACTATCTCAGAGGGATAAAATTCCATTTTTTGCCATTAAGTATAACATCTTTTGTGGGAACTCTATATCAGTAGAAACAAGTTCCTTTCCTCCTTAGTTTGTTAAGAGTTTCTATTACAGATGCTGAAATAGATGAAGAGCTTTATGGCATATGTTGAAACGGTTTCATCATTTGTTTTCTGCTGATAATATAGTGAATTGTATTACATATTATTATGTTTTGATGTTGGACCAAACTAGCACTCATGGAATAACTCCAGTGTTCATATTTTATATAAATTATAAAATTCAATTTACTATTATTTGAAGTAGAATTTGTGTTAATTAGGAGATTAGTGTGGGAGATTAGTCTGAAATTTTTGCTCCTTTTCATGTTATTGTCAGATTTTGATATCAAATACATGCTGGCCACATAAAATGAGTTGGAAAGTATTGTCTTTCTTCAATGCGTGTATAATAAGCTCTTTTTAAAAATATGTGTGTATACATGTATATGTGTGTGTGCATATATAGTATGTGTGTGTGTGTGTGTGTGTGTGTGTGTGTATATATATATATATATTCTGAGGTTTCAGAAGGTGGACATTATTTAATTTTAAAAACCTTGGAAGTACTGAAAAGGCAGGCATCTGAGCCTTATGCTCTATTTGTAAAAATATTTGGAATGAAATTTTGATTTCTTTAATAAAATAGGCTTAGATTTTCTTCTAAAAAAAGAACAATTGTCAATTTCTCATCAGAAAAAACAACAAACCACAAAGAAATAGAATGGCATTGCACTTTAAACTACTGAAAGAAGAAAAATATCAATTTAAAATTTTAAATCTACCAAACCTATCTTTCTAAAATAGAGCTGAAGTAAAGACTTTTAAAATGAACGAGAACTTTCCAGAGTCAAATCCTAACCTTTATAAAAGAAAAAAAATTACGAGGTCAGGAGATCGAGACCATCCTGGCTAATACGGTGAAACCCCGTCTCTACTAAAAAATACAAAAAACTAGCCGGGCGAGGTGG
>NW_012115167.1:1099107-1108528 GCF_000951035.1 Colobus angolensis palliatus
AAAAAAAAATAAGAACTAAGAGAACTCATTGCCAGAAGTTCTGCCCTATCCAATACTTTAAAACATTATTAAAAATAAGAGGAAATACTATCAAATGGAAACATAGGCCTACATGATGAAAAGAAATGTATATTTTAGACACTGAATATCTAAAAATACACAATAGATAAAAAGAAATATATCTTTCAGATATGTAATATCTAAAAGATTATTTTATTTTCTTATTTTAAAATATATATGGCTGTTTAAAGCAAAATAATGACAACATATTATGGAGTTTATAAAATATATTGAAGTTAAAGATGTGATAATGATAGCACAAAAGTTGGAAGCAGAATAAATCAATATATGCTGTTTTAAGTTTCTAAAATTTTGTTGTAATTTCTAAAAAATGCTATTTGAACTTGGTGAAAAATTAAGGATGGGCATTATTGATATTTTGAGCTAACAGTAAAAATATAAACCAAACACCAGTTGGCTAAAATGTTAGTAAATGAGATAGAATTATAAAAAATAAATGCTTCATTTAATAAAAAGATGACAAGAAATATGAAACAAAGAACACATAGAACAATAAAAATGCAAAGATCGTACACTTAAACCAACAGTATCAAAAATTATTTGAAATATAAATAAAGTAAAACTCTCCCACCCAAAAAAATACAGCAGAGATTGACAGGTCAAATAAAAAAGCAAGACTCAACTATATGCTGTTTCTGAGAGATAAGCTATAAATACAGTACCAAATAGTAAGACATAAAGGAGAGAAAAAGATATACTGTGAAAACTCTAATCAGATTTTAAAATGACAGGTTTAAATATTTCAACCATTTGTGTTTTAGAGCAGAAAAAAATTACCATATATAAAGGTATTTATAAAATAGTAAAATAGCCAACTAATCAAGAGGACATAACTGTTCTAAATGAACACAAATGTAATAACGAATGAATTATACAATACAAAAACTGAAATAACTAAAGGAAGAATTAAATCACAATAAGGTGGGAGATTTAAGATATTCTCTTAGTAATTGACAAAACAATTATTTTTATAAAAATCAGTACCTGGTGTCTGTGTGTGTATCAACTTTTATAGAACATTAGATCATTAGAACTGCCATGACATAACAGAGACTTTTTCCAATGTACATAGAAGGTTCATCAAGGTAGTTCATATGCCAGCCTATAAATTAAGCTCGAATACATTTTTTCAAAACGAAAATACATAGCAAATGTTCTTTCAGGAAAAAATGTAATTAAATTTGAAATCAATAAAAATAAGATACCCGAAAAATTTCCCAATATGTGGAAATTAAGCAACACCCCTACAAACTGTGAATCAGGGAAAGGCATTCTACCTTCACTTCACACCATGAACAGAAATTAATTTTATATAGTTTATAGAATTAAATGAAAGGACCAAACATATAAAACTTCTGGGGAGAAACAACTAGGGTAGACAGAAATGGGTTTTCAGAACAGAGAAAAGAAAACTCACAAGACAAGTGATTGATAAATTTAACTTCTTCTGTGTCACAGAAGAACAATAATTGAGAGAGTGATAAATTTGGCTTCTTCTGAGAGAGAAGAGGTATATCCTCTATATATGTATGTATAAAATATATGAGCTATATATTTCTCTCATAGATGTATATAGATTAATATATATGAGATACATCTCTCATATACATAAGATATATATGAGTTATATAAAGCAGATTAGAGTCAAGAAGGTACAATTACATATATATCTCAGATGAGATATATTTCACATATGTGCATCTCATATTTATATCTCATATATATCTCATATATTAAAAATATATCTCATATATGTATCCCATATCATATATATCTCATATCTTATATATATGTCCTATGTTAAGTATATATATAAATACATGACAAAGAACTTGTGTTGACACTTTTAGGCATCAAAGAAATGCAAATTAAAACTAAAGAGATATTATTATAAACCCATTCCATATGTATGAAGACTAGAATGCCTAAAATGTAGACGGGCATGACCAAATGCCAACAGTGATATGGAAAAATGTACATTTCTTGTAAGTGTAAAATGTTGGAATCATTTGGGAAAACAGCTTGGCAGTAATTCTTAAATTTAAAGGTATGACTACCCTATGTTTGTGATATAGCATTTCACTTCTAGATCTATAGTGAGAAAATTAAATAAAATACAGTTCACCAAAAAGACTTTTTGACAAAAATCTTCCTAACAGTTTAATTAACATAGACTCAAAATGAAAATAATTCATCAACTGGAAAATGTATAAACACATTGTTGAAAATTCTAATAATAGCATATTATTACTTAGCAATGAATAGAATAAAGAATAAACTGAACTAATAAGATATTCATAAGCGATAAAATATATCATGGAAATTTCACAGATGTGCCAAGCTAAGAAACAACATATCAAAGAATACATACCATATGATACATTTATGTGAAGTTCTAGAAAAGACACAACTAATCTGTGGTGATAGAAATCAGAGCAGTGGTTGCTTCCAAGAGAGTGGGAGGTAAACAGTGAAGGAGTAGATTACTTTCTTAAGATAAATGTTTCATATCTTAATATACTTCTGGATGACACATGTGTTTAGATTTGTCAAAACTTAGGAAAACTGTATACTTAAACTCTGTGCATTTATTTTACTGTGTGAATATTACAGAAGGAAGAGAAAGGAGGAGGGGTAGGGGAGAGGAGGAAGAGAAGAAGAAATGGTTATCTTTCTGTTGCTTTCCCATCTGTCCTTCAATTTCCTGATTGCATTCCTTCAAATCTTTCTCTCCCATGAACTCTCCCTAATTCTTGTGCTTTTAAAAATGTGACCTAGAAGCTGCCTTTTAAAAGAATAAAATGCTCTTTTTTTTCCCCCAGACATGATTATATTTAGAATTGTTACCTATTTAATATTTACATATTTTTTGCTTAATATGCCATTTTATTTTTTAACAAATGGAAGGATATACACAGATATATTTCTTTAACTGCAATCAGAATGTTTACTCGAATTTTAATTTTAATGTTAACTTTTTAAAGCGATTTAAAAAATAAATAAAGTCCTTTGACATTCTCTCCAGATTACATTTTAAATCCACAAAAGAAAATCTGCCTCATAATGAAATAGTATGTTGATTTTAATAGAAAGTGCTATTGTGGTATTAGAGACCCATATTAATTACTAGAACTTTCAAGCCATTTTTTTTCTTTGTTTTATAATGTCCATCAATCAAGTCCGCCCTAAAAGCGGAAGGATTCCCTGTGTCAGGTAGCCAGTAGATGGGCCGTGACTGTGTTAGGGAGAAAGAGATGCAGATTACCTCTTTCCTTTATACGCAGAAGCCCGCAAACACATTTCTAAAACAGAGCTAATTATAAAGCTAAATTTAGACAACAAATGATGCACTGGAAGTAGACTAAAGCATTACTGAATTTATAGCAAATATATTTACAAATTTAAGTCAAGTGTCTTTCAGTTTAGAGTCAAGAAGGTACAATTCAACAAAGTATTATGTAGAATATTATATGAAAGACATGCACTTAAAATAACCCTCGTGAAAGGACAAATACATATTAAACAAGAAAAATAAATTTTAACACTCTCAGATTAAAAAAGAGTGAGACTCTTCCCTCATTTCTTAGAGTGCTTATTTTAGAAAATCAGTAATTGTTTATATTCTTCTTCTACCCATCTGAGATACCTGTAAATCTTTTACCCGTCTAAGATACCTGTAAATCTTTTAAAAAGCTAAGTAAGCGGCCAGGTGCATCCATGACCTCTTTCAGCTAACACCAGAAGATGACATGAATCCTAAAATTTTATACTTTAATAGGGTCTTAGAAATAATATATTTTTGTTTGGCTGAAAATCTGGGGCTCAGCATGGTTAAATTCTGTAAGAAAAAACAGCCTTAAATTTATAGAAGCAATTTTTCTAGACTTGGTTTACAAAACATTTCTCTACATCACCTCCCTGCCAAGATTTTTTGAAGTTATATAACTAAATGGCAGTATCTCCAAGCTAAAGAATATGATTTGTATCCATAGGTGGCAAAATCACATAGCAAAAAATATCAGTGAAATTGATTTCAGAGGTCATGTACCTGCTCTGCCTTTATGACTAAGATTTACTGTGGGCCTGTGAAGGTAATTTCATCCCATGCATCTTTATTACTTCATGTGTAAAATAAAACATTGCACCAGAAGTACTTTCCAACTGTATGTTTTTAAAAGCACCCTTGAGATGTTCCAAATTAGTAGAATATCAAAGATTGGGAGTAAATAGCGTAAAGTAATGGAAATATAAACATAAACTGTAGTGTGATGACTCTTTGTCCAAGTACCATTTCTAGCTAATCAAAGGAATGCTAATTTTCCCATGACTGTTTTGTTATTGTTGCACCCACTCAGATATTAATCTAAGAACCTAATTATGAGTCTTTTTACAATTTTTTTATATATTTGACCTTTGCAGTGTTTTTTTTTTGTATCTTAATTTTTCAAGAGAAAGTCACTAAATTTATAAATTAGCATAAGGACATGTGCAATTGAATGTGCTTTTCCATTTTCAGTAACTTTTTTTGGCGAATGCATTAAAATACACGGTCTGTGATAGCCCAGGAGCTGCTCAAGAGAGTTAGTGAATCCACGAATTTCTGAAAGGTCATAGGTTGTATTGCTATTCCTTTGACAATCTTTTCTTTCTTACTTTAAATCTGCTCCATAAAAGTCATTATTAGTAGATGCTTAGTCAATAGATTCATTTAAACAAATTAGGATATTCAGATCCAAATTATTTACCATTGTAATTGAAGTCATTTTATCATTAAGATTATTTGATAAAGTTCATTTCATGTAAAGGATAATAATCCCAATAAGAAGACATGTCCAGGAGAGTACAGTTGAAACGAGTCAACTGTACTCTAACTGGATCTAATCATTTTTGTGTTTTGCCTAATACAACCCAAAGGTATTAATTTGTTTGTACTTCTTTTTAGTTTGATTGACTGCTCGATTGTGTTATCTACAGTTTTAAAGACTCATGCACGATAGAATACTCAAGTATCAGTTGCCAAGGGAGGTGCTGTAACGTTAATGTCATACTTTACATACTTGCTCCGTGACATCATAGTATGCTGGACCCATTTTCTTCTCTGTAAACTAAAATGTCAACTGTGGTTATTTTTGGGTAGGGGAAGTATGAAGATTAAATTTCTTGTTTTTATTTTTCAATGCAAACATACTACTGTTGTTTGTGCATTTGTGTGTGTGTGTGTGCATGTGTGCACAGTGTGCCAGTTGGGTAAGAGCTTTGTCTCCTTAACTCGCCTGATCCTATAGGGTGAGCTGGCATTACCTTACAAGTCAAGGAATTGGAATCCATGTGTCTAAAAAACTACTGTTTTATAAAGTAGGTGTTTTTTTTTTGTTTTTTTTTTTTATACTTTAAGTTCTAGGGTACATGTGCATAACGTGCAGGTTTGTTACATATGTATACTTGTGCCATGTTGGTGTGCTGCACCCATCAACTCGTCAGCACCCAACAATTTATTGCAGCACTATTCACAATAGCAAAGACTTGGAATCAACCCAAATGTCCATCAGTGACAGACTGGATTAAGAAAATGTGGCACATATACACCATGGAATACTATGCAGCCATAAAAAAGGATGAGTTTGCATCCTTTGTAGGGACATGGATGCAGCTGGAAACCATCATTCTTAGCAAACTATCACAAGAACAGAAAACCAAACACCGCATGTTCTCACTCATAGGTGGGAACTGAACAATGAGATCACTTGGACTCCGGAAGGGGAACATCACACAGGGGGGCCTATCATGGGGAGTGGGGAGTGGGGAGGGATTGCATTGGGAGTTATACCTGAAAGCAGATGTTTTTAGTCCTCAGAAACCTTTCCTAAAAAACTGTTCAAAATGGCATAACAGTTTTGAAAATAAATCTAAAGAATATTAATTTGTGCTCCATCTTTGAGGACTGTATTAAGGAGTTTATTTCTGGGCGTTGAAAGCAATCTGTCCCTGCATGGCTTCTATTAACAAAGTGCTGTTTAAGAGTATTCCTAATAGTTTTCTATTGTAATAAGACAGTAAGGTAACACAAATTTCCAAAAAGAATATGGATTAATTTTGCATATTTTATTAATCGTATTCTTTGGTGGGAAAACAAATCTTCATTGTTTAAAAATATATTCAGTCAACAAAGCCGGCCGGTGGCTCACGCCTGTAATCCCAGCACTTTGGGAGGCCGAGACGGGCGGATCACGAGGTCAGGAGATCGAGACCATCCTGGCTAACATGGTGAAACCCCGTCTCTACTAAAAAATACAAAAAACTAGCCGGGCGAGGCGGCGGGTGCGTGTGGTCCCAGCTACTCGGGAGGCTGAGGCAGGAGAATGGCGTGAACCCAGGAGGCGGAGCTTGCAGTGAGCTGAGATCCGGCCACTGCACTCCAGCCTGGGCGGCAGAGCGAGACTCCGTCTCAAAAAAAAAAAACAAAGCCATTCAGAGGAATAAAATGACCATTAAGTAGTGAAAATGTGAAAGATGTGTGCCTCACAGTTTCCTAGATAAATTCCACAGATCCTTATGATTTTATTCCTGCAAAAGTCTGAAAGTTAGCATGAGGCTTAGCCACAGACAGAAACATCATTTCAATGACCTAAACCAGCTTTTAGCCAAATAAATAAATTTAAATAAATATTTTACATGTGAATGGAAAATTATCTACACACGCCAGAGCTTGTCACCGATGAAACAGTTATTGCTGTCACAGTGGATCACTCTCAAAAGGGTAGTTATTGTATATTGGATCAATTCAGAACTTCGAAAAACCTATCTTAAAATGTATAAAAACAGCCTGTTTATACTGTCATTTTCCTAAACTGGTATGTCTTCCTAAATATCTGCAGTGTGAAAATAGAAAAATAATATCTATTTGATTATTTAGAACTTACATGTAGAGTCTTTTCCATATTGATGTCCTTTTGCCAAATTAAAGGCAGAATTCAGAAAATATGTATATTATTTGTTTATATTGTGAAATTGTGCATATATATATATGCACTGTCTTCTCATGATAAATATGGTAATTAATTAAATGTATTTAAAGATATGAAATCCTAGAAAATGTGCTTCAGGAACTTTGAAGATGAAGATTTTTCATGATTGAGTGCATTCATTCCTAGGGAAAAGAATTTATACATGTAATCAGGAAGAAAATAAGAATATATACAAATTATACACACTAAATAGTGCTTTTCAGAGGAAGGAAGAACAATAAATATTTGATAAAAATGCAAATATAAAGCCAGGCAAGGTGCAATTTCAAAATAATTTTTGTACTATGTAGTTCACCTCAAGAATTAGCCCTTTAGCAACCCATCCTCACATTAGAAATGGGGGTACCTGTGGAGGAATTTTGGAAGTGGGGAGAAATGAAATAGATTAAAAGGAATTATTTACTTATGAAAAGTGAGTTACTTTCTGCATTCTGCCCCTCCAAAATAATCTTGTGGGTTAGATTTCTGCTGTTTTACTGCAGAAGGGAATGCCTGATAATTTTCATTGTGTATTAAGTACAATGTTGCAATGAATGCTACATTATTTAACTAATTACTCCTGACACAAACAAGTTTTGGATGCTATATATCTTTATTTTAATAGTGCTTTTGAATTGAAAATAGCGATTTTGATTTAGCTCAGACTCAATGGGTGATGGGAGAGATCATGAATTGTATTTTAAGGCAATGCTGCAAGGACCACGTGTAATGTCTGAGATATAGCGGGTGAGTTTCCTTTATGTTTGGTTTTGTTTCAATACTATTAAACCATTAAATTATAATGATGAGTGTGCTAGATGCAAGTTAAATGTTCACACATGAACATAACTTAACAATATGATTAAGTTCCATGTCAAACTATGTCAAATACCTGGTCCGGTAGAAAATGTCAAATATTTCCATTTTAATGAATTTAAAGCCTGAATTTTAAGCTGATACTCTCTTGTCCACTCTCACATTCCAAGCCTTATACATGTTTGCTTTAGAACTGCTTTGGGTAAAAGTGCAAACTTAGCTTCTTCAGACTCTGCCGTTTCATTTAGTTTCATTTATAGACCTTACTTGCTCCTCCCCAAACATTGCTGGTTCGCTCGCTCTCTCTTCCTCTGCCTCTATCTGTCTCCCGCCCTGTCTCTCTCTTTTCCTCTCTCTCTCTCTCTCTCCCTACCCCTTCTACATGTCATCTTTTTGTTCTTGAATACAGATGTTAATACACATTTGCTAAAGAGTATTATCATTACTTTGTAATATCTTAAAAAACTATTTCCTGGAAAATTTTAAAGTAATACAAGACAACACATATCTAAAATATATCTAAAGATGTATTTCTCTAATGGTAAAGCTGAGATTTAAGAAAACATTTGGTTAGCAACTTCATAATAGAAAAAATAAATCTTTAATAGAGAAAACATAATATTTAAAATTTTAATTCATAAATTATTTAAAATTAAACATTGGTATATCATGTTGAGATTAGGATTATTACAGTTGGTTTTTAATGAATTCCTTGGATGGAAAAGTATTAACTAACTAGTACAGAGAGCAGAGAAGATGAATAAATGTTTTTGTTTAATGATGGTGTAATCTCAAATTTTTGTGAGGTAATTGAAAATTGAGTCATCTTCACAAGTATTTAAACATAGCCTGAGTTAATGTTAAGCTAAGTATATATGTATTTGATTAAGATGATTTTGTAAGATAGCTGAGTTCTGAATAATATTCTTTAAGACCTACCTAGTCAACTGCAGTACTTTTTAAAAATTCTCTACATAAGAAAATTTAATGAACATTATTAAAATGCAAATAAACTATGCTGGTCAAGAGATCGAGACCATCTTGGCCAACATGGTGAAACCCCGTCTCCACTAAAAATACAAAAATTAGCTGGGTATGATGGTGTGCGCCTGTAGTCCCAGCTACTCGGGAGGCTGAGGCAGGAGAATGGCTTGAACCAGGAGGCGGAGATTGCAGTGAGCCAAGATTGTGCCACTGCACTCCAGCCTGGTGACAGAGTGAGACTCCACTTAAAATAATAATAATAATAATAATAATAATAATAATATAAGCTATGCTAATCACCCAGTGTAAAACAAATGCTCAATAATTCAAGTTTAGTTATTTTAAAACACTGTAGAAAAAACACTATAGCTTCTGTGTCAAGATTTTTAAAAAAGCTATCATCGTTGAGAAAATATGAGAAATTAAAAATTACCTAACTTTTAAAAAATGTTTATATTTATTTATTTCAAATATCTGGTCACTTTCCATGTGTAATAAAATGTTTTAAAAATTAAAATAATTTTTTTAACTTTTTT
>NW_012115167.1:1110675-1117664 GCF_000951035.1 Colobus angolensis palliatus
AGACTCCATCTCAAAAAAAAAAAAAAAAAAATTGAATTTCAAAATTACTAGTCGTATGGAGTAGAAATCAACAAACTATGGCCTGTTGGTTAAATCTGGTCTGCTGCCTGTGTTTGTACAATCCACGAATTAAAAATTGTTGAAAAATAAAGGGAAATATCATATGCCATGTAAAAATTTTAAGGAATTAATATTTCACTGTATATAAATAGACTATTCCTTTATCTCTCACCTATGGCTTCTTTCACACTGGAGTTGACTGTCAGCTACCAAACTACTACTCAACTGGAGTTGAGTAGTTACACCAGAAAATATAATACCCACAAACTTAATATATTTACCATCTGGTTGTTCCCAGAAAAATGTTTGGTTACCCCAGCACAGAGAATGCATTGGCAAAGATAATTTGAAATATATAAAAAATGTCAGGACCAGGTCCTGGCTTTTAACAATAACCTGAGATAATTAATTACAAAATAAATGTGACAAATAGCAATGCTATACATGGAGAAGTTAAACTCATAGAGAAAGACAGGATCTCTATGATGAGTTGAGAAATGAATGAGGAGATGTTACACATGGAGTGATGACTATATGTATTGTCCTTTCCCCCTTTTCCAAACCTCCAAAATGTATGAGAGCATACATCCATACAGACAAAAAGAATGAGAGAAGACAATAGCAGATAAGAATCAACAAAATTTTTGTAAATGGAAAGTGGATGCATAAGTTTTAACTCCATAAAGCAGATCTATCGCTCTGTTGCCAAAATCCTCTTTTGATAACTCAACTTCCAGAATTTATCTGGACAAACTGAACCGCCCTGGACGAGACCTATAGCTATTGACATCATTATTTACTAATGAATCACCCAGTGTCCATTCAATCACCCTATAATGAAGCACACAGGTCAATAATCTTTGGATGGATGTTCTCCTCTGTCTGGGGTCTCATCCAGGCTGATTTTCTTCTTCCATTTCCACCACTTAAATGTTTCTCTACCCACTTTTGTGCTCCAGTGCTGCACACAAGGCTCCCTCTGTGTGTGAATGCATTTCTGACTCTGATCAGGCTCTGATAGCAAATTCTGACCTGTTAAACTTGTTCTGAAGGAACTCCCCGTGCTATGTCCATGAAAAATCTGAGAAGGCACAAGCAAGGTGATCATATTTTAGCATGATTATTGTTATCACATAACTTCACCTCTTCTGCCCTCACTGAGAATTTCCTAAGTAATGTTACCTTAAAAGAAAAAGATTATGAGTCTGACTTACTGATAAGGCTGCACAGTATGACAGCATCAGCTGAGAGTGAATTTTTAGAATTAGGATTTTAATGTCCTGAAAAATAATGGGGTGGAGTCCTCCCTGTGAGCATAACTCAAGTAGTAAGTCTCATTTTAATGGAAAGCAAGATAGCTTGAGTTAAGGACCTGTACTCATTAATGAACAGTGACAAAATTGTTGCCTACATTGATGGAGAACAGGATGGGGACTTGGAAGCAATGTAACCAGAAACTTGGGAAAAGGTTTCCTGAAGGGATGAGTATGGGCCCCGAGAATAGGAATATATGTATCCCTTGTGAATAGTCATAAAAGGGCCTCATTGCAGATGATATTCCCTATAATCAAGAGGACATGGTGGTTTTCCCTTTATGATCTATAACCTTTAGTATCTTTACTGTCCACACCTCTGCTTGATTAATGAACTCATGAATACAATGACAATGATGGTATATCAGGTTGGACTTGCATGGGCTCAACAACATGTGATACGGTTTGGCTGCATCCCCACCGAAATCTCCTCTTGAATTGTGGTTCTCCTAAGCCCCAGGTGTCATGTGAGAGGCCCTGTGGGAGGGAATTTCTTATAGGGGTAGTTACCCTAATGCTGTTCTTGTGATAGTGAATGAGTTCTCACAAGATTTGATGGTTTAATAAGGGGCCTTTTCCTCTTTTCATGGGCAATTCTCTTTCCTGCTGCCCCTGTGAAGAAGGATGTATTTGCTTCCCTTTCTGCCGTGATTGTAAGTTTCATGAGGCCTCCCTAGCCATCCTGAACTGGGAGTCAATTTTCTTTATAAGTTACCCAGTCTCTGGTATGACTTTATTAGCAGCATGAGAATGGACTAATACAGTAAATTGGTACTGGATAGTGGGGTGCTGTTGCAAAGATACCTGAAAATGTAGAAGCGATTTGGAACTGGGTAACAGGTAGAGGTTGGAACAGTTTGGAGGGCTCAGAAGAAAACAGGAAGATGTGGGAAAGTTTGGAACTTCCTAGAGACTTGTTGAATGGCTTTGACCAAAGTGCTGATAGTGATATGGACAATGAAATCCAGGGTGAAGTGATCTCAGATGGAGATGAGGAACTTGTTGGGAACTAAAATAAAGGTGATTTTTGCTAGGTTTTAACAAAGAGACTGGTGGCATATTGCCCCTGCCCTAGAGATCTTTGGTGCTTTGAACTTGAGAGACATGATTTAGGGTACCTGGCAGAAGAAATTTCTAAGTGGCAAAGCATTCAAAAGGAAGCAGACCATACAAGTTTGGAAAATTTAAAGCCTGATGATATGATAGAAAAGAAAAACTCATATTCTGGGGAAAAATGCAAGCCAGCTGCAGCATAAGTTATGATAAGTCAAAGGTTAATCAACAAGACAATGGGGAAAATGTCTCCAGGGCATGTCAGAAACCTTCATGGGAGCCCCTCTCATCATAGACCTGGAGGCTAGGAGGGAAAAATGGTTGTGTGGACCTGGCCCAGGGTCCCCCTGCTATGTGCAGCCTAGGGACTTAGTGCCCTGGATCCCAGCTGCTTCAGTTCTTGCCATGGCTAAAAGGGGCTAATGTAAATCTCAGGCCATTGCTTCAGAGGGTACAAACCCCAAGCCATGGTGGTTTTCACGTGGTGTTGAGACTGTGGGTGCACAGATGTCAAGAACTGAAGTTTGGGAACATCTGCCTAGATTTCAGAGGAGGTACAGAAATGCTTGAATGTCCAGGCAGGTTTGTTGCAGGGGCAGAGCCCTCCTAGAGAACCTCTGCTAGGGCATTATAGAAGGGAAATGTGAAGTCAGAGGAGCTATATGGAGTCCCCACTAGGGCACTGCCTGGTGAAGCTGTGAGAAGAGGGTCACTAACCTCCAGATCTCAGAATACTGGATCACTGAACACCTACACCATGAGCCTGGAAAAGCCACAGACACTCAATGCCAGCCCATGAAGCAGCTGGGATGGGGCTATATCCTGCAAAGCCACAAGGGCAGAGCTGTCCAAAGGCCCTGCGAGCCCACTTCTAGCATTTGCGTAACCTGGATGTGAGACACGGAGTCAAAGGAGGTCATTTTGTAACTTTAATGACTGCCCCATTGGACTTCGACTTGCATGCGGCCTGTAGCCCCTTTGTTTTGGCGAATTTCTCCCATTTGGAAGGAGTGCATTTACCCAATGCCTATACCCACATTGTATCTAGGAAGTCACTAGCTTGCTTTTGATTTTACAGGCTCATAGGCAGAAGGGACTTACCTTGTGTCAGATGAGACTTTGGACTTGGACTTTTGAGTTAATGCTAGAATGAGTTAAAATTTGGGGGGACTTTTGGAAGGGCATGATTGTGTTTTGAAATGTGACAGCATGAGATTAGGGAGGGGCCAGAGTGGAATGATAAGGTTTGGCTGTGTCTCCACCCAAATCTCTTCTTGAATTGTAGTTCCTATAATCCCCATGTGTCATGGGAGAGACAGAGTGGGAGATAATTTAATCATGGGAGCAGTTACCCTCATGCTGTTGTCATGATAATGAGTTCTCATGAGATCTGATGGTTTTATAAGAGACTTTTCCCCCTTTTGCTTGGCATTTCTTCCTGCTGTCTTGTGAAGAAGGACACGTTTGCTTCCCCTACTGCCATGATTATAAATTTCCTGAGGCCTCCCCAGCCATGCTGAACTGTGAGTCAATTAAACCTCTTTCCTTTACAAATTACCCAGTCTCAGGTATGACTTTATTAGCAGCATGAGAACAGACTAATACAGTAAATTGGTACTGGATAGTGGGGTGCTGTTGCAAAGATACCTGAAAATGTAGAAGCGATTTGGAACTGGGTAACAGGTAGAGGTTGGAACAGTTTGGAGGGCTCAGAAGAAAACAGGAAGATGTGGGAAAGTTTGGAACTTCCTAGAGACTTGTTGAATGGCTTTGACCAAAGTGCTGATAGTGATATGGACAATGAAATCCAGGGTGAAGTGATCTCAGATGGAGATGAGGAACTTGTTGGGAACTGGAGCAAAGGTGACTCTTGCTATGTTTTAGCAAAGAGACTGGCAGCATATTGCCCCTGCCCTAGAGATATGTGGAACTTTGAACTTGAGAGAAATTATCTGAAATTGGAACTTACATTTAAAAGAAAAGCAGACCATACAAGTTTGGAAAATTTGAAGCCTGATGATATGATAGAAAAGAAAAACTCATATTCTGGGGAAAAATGCAAGCCAGCTGCAGCATAAGTTATGATAAGTCAAAGGTTAATCAACAAGACAATGGGGAAAATGTCTCCAGGGCATGTCAGAAACCTTCATGGGAGCCCCTCTCATCATAGACCTGGAGGCTAGGAGGGAAAAATGGTTGTGTGGACCTGGCCCAGGGTCCCCCTGCTATGTGCAGCCTAGGGACTTAGTGCCCTGGATCCCAGCTGCTTCAGTTCTTGCCATGGCTAAAAGGGGCTAATGTAAATCTCAGGCCATTGCTTCAGAGGGTACAAACCCCAAGCCATGGTGGTTTTCACGTGGTGTTGAGACTGTGGGTGCACAGATGTCAAGAATTGAAGTTTGGGAACATCTGCCTAGATTTCAGAGGAGGTACAGAAATGCTTGAATGTCCAGGCAGGTTTGTTGCAGGGGCAGAGCCCTCCTAGAGAACCTCTGCTAGGGCATTATAGAAGGGAAATGTGAAGTCAGAGGAGCTATATGGAGTCCCCACTAGGGCACTGCCTGGTGAAGCTGTGAGAAGAGGGTCACTAACCTCCAGATCTCAGAATACTGGATCACTGAACACCTACACCATGAGCCTGGAAAAGCCACAGACACTCAATGCCAGCCCATGAAGCAGCTGGGATGGGGCTATATCCTGCAAAGCCACAAGGGCAGAGCTGTCCAAAGGCCCTGCGAGCCCACTTCTAGCATTTGCGTAACCTGGATGTGAGACACGGAGTCAAAGGAGGTCATTTTGTAACTTTAATGACTGCCCCATTGGACTTCGACTTGCATGCGGCCTGTAGCCCCTTTGTTTTGGCGAATTTCTCCCATTTGGAAGGAGTGCATTTACCCAATGCCTATACCCACATTGTATCTAGGAAGTCACTAGCTTGCTTTTGATTTTACAGGCTCATAGGCAGAAGGGACTTACCTTGTGTCAGATGAGACTTTGGACTTGGACTTTTGAGTTAATGCTAGAATGAGTTAAAATTTGGGGGGACTTTTGGAAGGGCATGATTGTGTTTTGAAATGTGACAGCATGAGATTAGGGAGGGGCCAGAGTGGAATGATAAGGTTTGGCTGTGTCTCCACCCAAATCTCTTCTTGAATTGTAGTTCCTATAATCCCCATGTGTCATGGGAGAGACAGAGTGGGAGATAATTTAATCATGGGAGCAGTTACCCTCATGCTGTTGTCATGATAATGAGTTCTCATGAGATCTGATGGTTTTATAAGAGACTTTTCCCCCTTTTGCTTGGCATTTCTTCCTGCTGTCTTGTGAAGAAGGACACGTTTGCTTCCCCTACTGCCATGATTATAAATTTCCTGAGGCCTCCCCAGCCATGCTGAACTGTGAGTCAACTAACCTCTTTCCTTTGTTAATTACCCAGTCTCAGGTATGTCTTTATTAATACTGTGAGAATGGACTAATACACAACATGAAACTTTTTTTTTGTCACAGAAACGTCCTGTTTAATGCCCCTTCTGAGACCTCAATTTGATAGAACTAGTAAATATTGACCTTGAGTCATTCTATCATGACTCAAGAGATCACTCAATTACTAAATATCTCATAAACCATCATTGTATCACAAAATATTTCTTCTGACCAAAGGAATTCAGTTTTCAGGGAAATAATAAGTGGGAGTTCCGCATCATATGCTTTGGTACTATCATTCTAGGACTTAGCCTAGCCCATCTCTCTACCCCATTATCCAGAAGCCAATAATACATATTCCATTAGGGGGTTAGGTCTGAGCCAATACTTTCAAAGGCTGGGACGTTGATTTGGGGTCTCACAAATGTTATCCAGAAACTTTTACTTCCAGACATATCAAAAGGGTTCAGGATTTTAAAGGGTGGAAATATGAAGAGTAATTGTCACTATTCACATAATAATTAATTCATGAAAATTTTCATTGTCAGTTTGCCATTTTTTTTTTTTACTTTGTGCTGTACTTATTCAAAGAAGTTAATATTAAAAAAAAATTCTACCACCAAACAAAGTAGGTCCACTGAATTGGAAGTTGAAATTCCTGCCTTACATTTTCTGTGTTTTATGACACTGGGTTAAACTATTAGAAAATGTTTATGTATTGGTTTTCAGTGACTATCACTACAATCAAGATGAAACCATGTGTCTGAAGGATAATGGAGAATAAAGGGGTAGGGTAGTTTCTTTTGCTGTACAGAAGCTCTTTAGTTTAATTAGATCCCATTTGTCAATTTTGGCTTTTGTTGCCGTTGCTTTTGGTGTTTCAGACATGAAGTCCTTGCCCATGCCTATGACCTGAATGGTATTACCTAGGTTTTCTTCTAGGGTTTTTATGGTTTTCGCTCTAACATTTAAGTTGTTAATCCATCTTGAATTGATTTTTGTATAAGGAGTAAGGAAAGGATCCAGTTTCAGCTTTCTACTCATGGCTAGCCAATTTTCCCAGCAAATTTTTTTTTTTATTTTTTATTTTTATTATACTTTAAGTTCTAGGGTACATGTGCATAACGTGCAGGTTTGTTA
>NW_012115167.1:1123189-1123718 GCF_000951035.1 Colobus angolensis palliatus
CTGGGAGTTGGAGACTGGAGCTGTTCCTATTTGGCCATCTTGCTCCGCCCCCCCCAGCACCATTTATTAAATCCCATTTCTTGTTTTCTTCAGATTTGCCAAATATCAGGTGGCTGTAGATGTGTGGTATTATTTCTGAGGGCTCTATTCTGTTCCATTGGTCTATATCTCTGTTTTGGTACCAGTAGCATGCTGTTATGGTTACTGTAGCCTTGTAGTATAGTTTGAAGTTAGGTAGCATGATGCCTCCAGCTTTGTTCTTTTGGCTTAGGATTGTCTTGGCAATGAGGCATCTTCTTTCGTTCCATATGAACTTTAGAGCAGTTTTTCCATTTCTGTGAAGAAAGTCATTGGTAGCTTAATGGGGATGGGATTGAATCTATAAATTACCTTGGGCAGTATGGCCATTTTCACAATATTGATTCCTCCTATCCAGGAGCATGATATTTTCTTCCATTTGTTTGTGTCCTCTTTTATTTCACTGAGCAGTGGTTTGTAGTTCTCCTTGAAGAGTTCCTTTATATCCCTT
>NW_012115167.1:1124000-1124280 GCF_000951035.1 Colobus angolensis palliatus
ATGATATTGGTCTCATAAAATGAGTTAGGGAGGATTCCCTCTTTTTCTATTCATTGGAATAGTTTCAGAAGGAATGGTACTAGCTCCTCCTTGTAGCTCTGATAGAATTTGGCTTTGAATCCGTCTGGTCCTGGACTTTTTTTGGTTGGTAGGCTATTAATTGTTGCCTCAATTTCAGAGCCTGCTATTGGTCTCTTCAGGCATTCAACTTCTTCCTGGTTTAGTCTTGGGAGAGTGTAAGTGTCCAGGAATTTATCCATTTCTTCTATGTTTTCTAGTT
>NW_012115167.1:1124886-1125198 GCF_000951035.1 Colobus angolensis palliatus
ATTTCTTCTATGTTTTCTAGTTTATTTGCGTAGAGGTGTTTATAGTATTCTCTGATGGTAGTTTGTATTTCTATGGGGTCAGTGGTGATATCCCCTCTATCATTTTTTATTACATCTATTTGATTTTTCTCTCTTTTCTTCTTTATTAGCCTTGCTAGCGGTCTATCAATTTTGTTGATCTTTTAAAATCCAGCTCCTGGATTCATTGATTTTTTTCAAGGGTTTTTGTGTCTCTATCTCCTTCAGTTCTGCTCTGATCTTAGTTATTTCTTGCCTTCTGCTAGCTTTTGAATGTGTTTGCTCTTGCTTCTC
>NW_012115167.1:1126563-1132102 GCF_000951035.1 Colobus angolensis palliatus
CTTTACCTGTTACTTTCAGGCACACCAATCAGATGTAGATTTGGTCTTTTCACATAATCCCATATTTCTTGGAGGCTTTGTTCATTTCTTTTTACTCTTTTTTCTCTACATTTCTCTTCTCACTTCATTTCATTCATTCGATCTTCAATCACTGATAGTCTTTCTGCCAGTTGATTGAGTCGGTTACTGAAGCTTGTGCATTTGTCCCGTAGTTCTCGTGTCACGGTTTTCATCTCTGTCAATTCCTTTAAGGTCTTCTTTGCATTGATTATTCTAGTTATCCATTCATCCATTCTTTTTCCGAGGTTTTTAGTTTCTTTGCACTGGGTATGTGATTCCTCCTTTAGCTCTGAGAAGTTTGATGGACTGAAGCCTTCTTCTCTCAACTTGTCAAAGTCATTCTCCATCCAACTTTGTTCCGATGCTGGCAATGAGCTGCATTCCCTTAGAGGGGCACATTCTCTCTGGTTTTTTGAATTTCCGGCTTTTCTGCACTGCTTTTTCCCTGTCTTTGTGGTTTTATATGCCTTTGGTCTTTGATGATGGTGAGGTACTGATGGGGTTTTGGTGTGGGTGTCCTTTCTGTTTGTTAGTTTACCTTCTAACAGTCAGGACCCTCAGTTTCAGATCTGTTGGAATTTGCTTGAGGTCAACTCCAGACCCTGTTTGCCTGGGTATCAGCAGCAGAGGCTGCAGAAGATACAATATTGCTGAACAGTGAGTGTTGCTGTCTGATTCTTGCTCTGGAAGGTTCATCTCAGAGGTGTACCCTGCTGTGTGAGGTATGAGGTGTCGATCTGCACCTATTGGGGGATGTCTCCCAGTTAGGCTGCTCAGGGGTCAGGGACCCACTTGAGCAGGCAGTCTGTCCATTCTCAGATCTCAACCTCCACGCTGGGAGAACCACTGCTCTTTTCAAAGCTGTCAGACAGGGACATTTACATCTGCAGAGGTTTCTGCTGCTTTTTGTTTAGCTATGCCCTGTCCCCAGAGGTGAAGTCTACAGAGGCAGTCAGGCCTCCTTGAGCTGCGGTGGGCTCCACCCAATTCGAACTTCCCGGTGGCCCTGTTTACCTACTTAAGCCTCAGCAATGGTGCGTGCCCCTCTCCCAGCCTTGCTGCCACCTTGCAGTTAGATCTCAGACTGGTGTGCTAGCAATGAGGGAGGCTCTGTGGGCATGGAACCCTCCGGGCCAGGTGTGGGATATGATTTCCTGGCGTGCTGTTTGCTAAGACCCTTGATAAAGCACAGTATTAGGGAGTTACCTGATTTTCCATGTGTTGTGTGTCTCAGTTTTCCTTGGCTAGGAAAAGGAATTCTCTTTCCCCTTGCGCTTCCCAGGTGAGGCAATGCCTTGCCCTGCTTCAGCTCTCACTGGTTGGGCTGCACACACTGATCAGCACTGGCTGTCTGCCACACCCCAGTGAGATGAACCTAGTACCTCAGTTGAAAATGCAGAAATCACCCGTCTTCTCTGTTGCTCATGGGTGGTAGCTGGAGGCTGGAGCTGTTCCTATTCAGCCATCTTTCATTGAATATTAATTCTTTCTGTATGTTACACTTGTCCCAATATTTCTAATTTCTCTTCACATTTTTTTTTTTTTTTAAACTTTTATTTTACATTCAGGGGTGTAGGTGCAGGTTTGTTGCATAGGTAAACTTGTGTCATGGAGGTTTGTTATAGAGATTATTTCGTTACCCAGGTATTAAGCCTAATACCCATTAGTTATTTTTTCTGTTAGCCTCCTTCCTTCCACCCTCCACCCTCCACCCTCCAAGAGGCCCTGGTGTGTGTTGTCCCCCTCTATGTTTCTATGTGTTCTCATCATTTATCTCCCACTTATAAGTGAGAACATGTGGCATTTGGTTTTCTGTTTCTGTGTTAGTTTGCTGAGGATAACAGCCTCCAGCTCCATCCATGTCCCCGCAAAGAACATGATCTTGTTCTTTTTTATGGCTGCATAGTATTCCATGGTATATATGTACCACATTTTTTTTATCCAGTCTATCATTCATGAGCATCTAGTTGGTTCTGTGTCTTTGCTATTGTGAATAGTGTTGCAATAAACACATTTGTGCATGTGTCTTTATGACAGAATGATTATATTCCTTTGGGAAAATACTAAATAGTGGGATTAATAGGTGGAAACTGATTTCTGTCTTTATGTTTTTGAGGAATTGCCACACTGTCTTCCACAATGATTGAAATATTTATACTTCCACCAACAATGTATAAGCCATTCTTTTCTCCATAGCCTTGCTAGCATATGTTGTTTCTTGACGTTTTAATAATCGTCATTCTGACGGGTGTTAGATGGTATCTCATTGTGGCTTTGATTCGCATTTCTCTAATGATCAGTGATGTTGAACTTTCTTTCATATGATTATTGGTTACATGTATGTCTTCTTTTGAAAACTGTCTGTTCATTTCCTTTGCCCAAGTTTTTATAGAGTTTTTGTTTTTTTCTTGTAAGTGTGTATAAGTTCCTTATAGACTTTGAGTATTAGACCTTTGTCAGATTGAATAGATTGCAAAAATTGTCTCCCACTACATATGTCGTCTGTTTACTCTGATGGTAATTTATTTTGCTGTGCAGAAGCTCTTTAGTTTAATTAGATCTCATTTGTGGGATATATGGCTCTTATTATTTTGAGCTATGTTCCTTCAATACCTAGTTTATTGGGAGTTTTTAAGATGAATGGATATTGAATTTTGTCAAAAGTCTTTTCTGCATCTATTGAGATAATCATGTTGTTTTTGTCTATTTCTGTTTATGTGATCAATTATATTTATTGATTTGCAATGTTAGACCAACGTGCAACCCAGAGATGAAGATCCCATTTGTCAATTTTTGCCTTTGTAACAATTGCTTTTGGCATCTTTATCATGATACCTTTGCCCATGCTTATGTCCTGAATAGTATTGCCTGGGCTGTCTTCCCGGGTTTCTACAGCTTTGGGTTTTACGTTTACATTTACATTGAGTTATTTGTGTATATTATATAAGGAAGGGGCCCAGTTTCTGTTTTCTGCATATAGCTAGTCATTTAGTCCAGTGCCATTTATTGAATAGGGATTTTTTTTCTCCGTTGCATGTTTTTGTCCGGTTTGTCAAAGATCAGATCCTTGTAAGTGTGTGGTCTTATTTCTGGATTCTGGATTCTGTTTCATTGATCTATGTGTCTGTTTTTGTACCAGTACCGTGCTGTTTTGGTTACTGCAGCCCTGTAGGATAGTTTAAAGTCAAGGTAGAGTGATACTTCCAGCTTTGTTCTTTTTGCTTAGGATTGCCTTGTCTATTCAGTCTCTTTTTTTCTTCCACATAAATTTTAAAATAGTTTTCTGCAGTTCTGTGAAGAATGTCAATGATAGTTTAATAGAAATATTATTAGATTTATAAATTGCTTTGGGTTGTATAACTGACCATTTTAATAATGTTGATTCTTCCTATCCATGAGCATGGAATGTTTTTCCATTTGTTTCTATCATCTCTGATTTATTTGAACAGTGGCTTGTAATTCTCCTTGTAGAGATCTTTCACCTCCCTAGTTAGCTGTATTACTAGGTATTTGATTATTTTTGTGTCAGTTGAGAATGTTAGTTCATTCCTGATTTGGCTCTCAGCTTTACTCTTGTTGATGTATAGGAATGCTAGTGATTTTTTTCACATTGATTTTTGTTCAAAATTTTTTGAACCTGATATTTCGCTGAAGTTAGTTGTTTATAAGCTTAAGAAGCTTTAGGGCTGAGACTATGGGGTTTTCTAGATATCAGATCATGTCATCTGCAAACAGAAATAGTTTTACTTCCTCTCATGCCATTTGGATGCCCTTTATTTCTTTATCTTGTCTGATTGCCCTGGTCGGAACAACTAAAATTATTTTGAATAGGAGTGGTGACAGATTGCATCCTTATCTTGTGCTGGTTTGGGAAGGAATGCTTCCAGATTTTACCCATTCAGTATGATGTTGGCTGTGGGTCTGTGATATATGGCTCTTATTATTTTGAGGTATCTTCCTTCAATACCTAGTTTATTGGGAGTTTTTAAGATGAATGGATATTTAATTTTATCAAAAGTCTTTTCTGCATATATTGAGATAATCATGTGGATTTGTCTTTAGTTCTGTTTATGTGATGAATTACATTTATTGATTTGCAATGTTGGGCCAACTTGCAACCCAGAGATGGAGCATACTTGATCATAGTGGATAAGATTTTGATGTGCTGCTGGATTCGGTTTGCCATTATTTTGCTGAGTATTTTTGCATCGATGTTGATCAAGGATATTGGCCTCAAATTTTCTTTTTTGTTGTGTCTCTGCCAGGTTTTGATATCAGGATGATGCTGGCCTCATAGAATGAGTTATCTCCTCCCTTTCTTAAAATAACTTTACATATATTAACATTTCATTTTGTAGAATGGCAATCTAAATTTCACCCTAACATAGTTCTCTTACTATATTCATTGCTGTCCCTTTACCATATGATTTTTATAATAAAGAAAATGAGAAGCCTTACAAAGTTAATAAGTGTAAAAATGAAAACGTAAATAATTGCTAATCTCATTTGTATAAAATTATCAGTGCTTGTCTTCTTCATCCTGTATCCTCATTTTCTTGCTTCATCCTATGCATAGCCTATTCCTCACTTTCTGTCAGTTTATGTTTGCACAGGGTTATTCATCAAATAGACAAATTAAAACTCTGGCAAATCCCTAGTTTCTTCCTCCACATTATATCAAAGGACTGCTTCCCCTATTTCTCTGAACTTTTCCCTTTAGACAGCTTCCTATTTCCTATTCCCTAATGTGTAGATGTAGCTATAGATATATAGAAATAGATATATTTAAACAAGTCTGACTTCAAAGGATAATCCTGATCAGTGTCACCTTTCAAAAGTCAGAGCTCCACTTGGGAAGATCCTAAGTATGGCATTCATTTGACGCATCCTGGTAGTCCAACTTCTGGTCTTCCAGAAACATCGAATAATCCTTTCAATAAACGTTTGCTAGGGAACCTCTAGTGCCAGGAAAAGTACTAAACATTGATGATAAAAGGACAGTTAGTTGAACAATTCTGATTTAACAGTCAAAATGCTTTCTAAAGGAAAGGAGAAAAGACCCACAGTGATCCTTCTAAAAATATTACTAAAAGCATGGCCGGGGAAGGAGTATAACAATAACAGCCAGCAAACAATGAAGCTAAACATGACATTAGGTTGAAATAATAACGAAATATAAAAGCAAAATTTTGCATATAAAATTTCAAATCTCAGGTAATATAAGTGACATAGAACAAGGGAAATGTAAACATTTTCTCGTTCTTCCCCTTTTCAGGGGAATAATTTTGATGCTGAATATAAGTATCTACTTCTAATTATTAATATGTGCATATCTAGGCTGGGTGTGGTGGCTCACGCCTGTAATTCCAGCAATTTGGGAGGCTAAGATGGAGGGATCACAAGTTCAGGAAATGGAGACCACCCTGGCTAACACGGTGAAACCCCATCTCTACTAAAAATACAAAAAAAAAAAAAAAAA
>NW_012115167.1:1132152-1164526 GCF_000951035.1 Colobus angolensis palliatus
CCGTCTCAAAAAAAGAAAAAAAAAAAAATATATATATATGCATATCTAAATATGCTCGAGAATAACACAAATAGGAAGTAAATACTTACCAAAAATACTTGTGGCGCCACTGCACTCCAGCCTGGGCGACAGAGCAAGACTCCGTCTCAAAAAAAGAAAAAAAAAAAAATATATATATATGCATATCTAAATATGCTCGAGAATAACACAAATAGGAAGTAAATACTTACCAAAAATACTTGTGTTTGTAGGTGTGATGATTCACGCCTCTAATTTCAGCACCTTGGGAGGCTGAGGGTGGATTGCTTAAGCCCAGGAGTTTGAGGCCAGCCTGGGCAACATGACAAAACTCTGTCTCTACAAAACATACAAAAATTAGCCTGGCATAAAGGCACACACCTGTCGTCCCAGCTACCCAAGAGGCTGAGGTGGAAAGATTGCTTGAGCCTGGGAGGTTGAGACTGCAGTGAGCAGTGATTACACCACTACAGTTCAGCCTGGGTGACAGTGAGACCCTGTCAAAAAAAGAGAAAAGAAAACTGTCAGTATAAACTTGATTTAACAAAGTATAAACAATTAAATAAAAGGCAAAATGATACAAAAAGGAAAAATGCAGAGCATGATAAAGAGAAAATTTATTAAGATTGTGGGGATAAGTCCAACTATATCAATGATCAGAAAAATGTGAATGTATTAAAACAAGGAAAAAGATATATTTGTACAAAACAAGATACTTAAAATTTAGAATCAACACTTCAATGTTGAAAATTTGAAACTGGTTGAAGTGGGCGATTTTTCTAGAATAAATATAAACTACTAAATTTTACTCTTAAAAAGTAGAAAAACTGAAAACCTAATTTATCAAAAGC
Organism: Colobus angolensis palliatus; assembly: GCF_000951035.1. Lineage (NCBI taxonomy): Eukaryota > Metazoa > Chordata > Mammalia > Primates > Cercopithecidae > Colobus > Colobus angolensis. Next base: position 1,133,022 of record NW_012115167.1, read on the forward strand.
TATAGTGAAAAACATTAAAAGAAAGTAAAAGTTATAATCATCACCATCATTATGATCAAGCACAGTATGTGTGTGTTTGTGTGTGTGTTGAGGTGGGTGAATTCTACCTGTTTTTCCAAATTCTGATAATTTCCATTTAAAATTTTTTTTCTAGACTATTTAACTCCACAACTCAACAAGAGAAACTAACATAAATCTGATGACAAAATTGGTAAGTAAAACTCAGAAATCAAAACCTAGAAAAATAGACGTAATAACCATAAATAAAATATTGAAAGTTGACTACACCAGAAAGGAGATAAAATAAAAAGAGTAAACTGTGTGTGAAGATGAGATGAGTTGGGCTATTATCTGTTAGAGGGTTGCCTGTCATAGAGCAGGAATTCTTCCTCTGTGAAAATCCATGCAGATTTTAGGTTTGGTTGGAGGAGAGACCTTAGAACTCAAGTGTAATGGTTTTGAGTTTGTTTGTTTTTGTTTTTTGAGATTGGAGTCTCCCTCTGTTGCCCAGGCTAGAATGCAGTGGCGAGATTTCGGCTCACTGCAGCCTCTGCCTCCTGGGTTCCAGTGATTCTCCTGCTTCATCCTCCTGGGTAGCTGGTATTACAGGCGTGTGCCACCACACCCAGCTAATTTTTGTATTTTTAGTAGAGATGGGGTTTCACCATGTTGGCCAGGCTGGTTTCAACTCATGATCTCAGGTGATCCGCCTACCTCCGCTTCCCAAAGTGCTAGGATTACAGGCATGAGCCACTGTGCCCAGCTGATGGTTTCATTTTTTAATTTCAGTGATGCAGGAAAACTGTGTCAATCACTTAAGAGTAGGAAGGTGACTAAATATAACACACTAGAGAAAAGTTGTATAATTGCTGGGCACTATTAGGGGGTCCATGTGAGGTTATGATCATACGTTTAAAGTGTTATTAGTATCTTTTTGTGTTTTTCTTGATTTAGTAATTTTCTTTTTATATTCATAATATTTTTCTTGACCCGGCTTACTTATTTTTAAAAAATGAGAAATCAAATTTTATACATGCATGTCTTAGCTGAAAACCTGAATTGGAACATTTTTCAATGCCTTCATTGTTACTGCTGTAAATTTATTCCAGATAATTGGTTTTCTTCTTCGGAGTCATCAACTCCCAACTCTACTTTTTAAAACATCTATGTTAATTACAAATATGCTTGCAAATACATTGATTTTCTTTTGATCATTCTAATTTTTGGAGAGCTCTGAGCTCTCCAGTGTACATTAGTAGAACTCTTTTATCATCCAGTTAATTTTCATTATTTAAATGTAAATTGTAGTTTCACTGGCAGGAGAATGGTGAATGTGCCCACTAGGATTTCTTTAATTCTGAGGTTTATATGTTAGAAATTTTCTGAAAGAACTACAATAATGTGGTTCTCTTAGTTCTAGCACTCATCTATTTTATTTCTGCTTTTACATTGATGTTAATTTTCTCAGAAATCTTATAGAAAACTACACATTTATAATTTAATCCCATCATATAAATACATAGTCCAAATAGTTTTCTATTTATAAAGGTAAGTTTTGGTGGGGTAGTTTGGGGGAGATGTACCTCCAGTTTTCTCTGTGATAAAGAAGATCTATTGAATGTCAGTCTCTTCACACATATTCCCCATATTCAATTCATACATATCTGCCCATAGATATCAAACAGGGGAGCAAATACAACTACTCATAACCTAAGCTCAAATCATAAGGAGGAGACAAAATAATAACAATACAAACTTTGATACACATATAAGTAGAAAAGTAAACATCAAAACCCAGCAGAGTCTTGAGTCATCACCAAAACAGAAAGGTAGATGAAAACTGGTAGGAGACAGTGAAGAGGAAAAGGGCAGATAGATCTGTTTCACATAAATCTATGTCAGCACATTTGAAAACCTAGATAAGGTGAATAATCTCTTAAAAAATACAGTCGTGAAAATTAGGAGGCAACAATGGTAGATATATGAATTTACGCATTTGTAAGTGTCCATAGAACCACATATCACAATGAATGACTGAATACTCTCAATATTCACAAAACATAAAAATATTTAAGGTCACCAAAAATACCTATATAATTTCTATAAATACGAGTTAATAACAATAACATTCTCTGATCTTAAAGCAATAAAACTAAAAGTTAAAATATAAGCAAACTAAAAGTTAAAATATATGCAAACTAAAAACCAAAATCTAGCATCATCAACCAAGATGTCTGGGATCCCAAGAATTGAATGCAAATTGAGATGAATGAATCTAACTGTGTTACAGTATAACAAATGTATTACATATCATACAAAATGAGGTGAAAGGAAAAAAGAGGCTGAATTACACAATTCTGCAAAATGACGTCTGGAAACTGTAAGGCTAAAGATCAAAGGAACCATAAATAAACATCATTTTCCAGTCGGCAAATTTGTTTCTCATTGGGTTATAGGTAAGCAATTATGAATTTGTTTTCTGCCTACTGGGATTGAACAGTGAAATAAATGGTGAATGGTGGGAACTATATTTCTCCATGTTGGAATAGTATATTATAGATAAGCAGAGAAGAAGGGTAGAATGAATCCTGTGGTGCTATATTAGAGTTAGAAACATCAATATGAACTTATGTTTATCTGAACGTATTCACAGAATATAGATACAGACACCTTTATAGATATGTGTGTATACAATGGAGTAGTCATACATATATTAACCAAATCTGTTCCTTGAGAAGGTCTATAAACAATGACACCCTAGTAGCAATGAACATGGCCAATGCAGAGATCTTCAAAATACCATCCTCTAACAAAAGCAAGCAGGTCCTTTTAAATAAATGAATACTTTTAGGGCTGAGGCTTGAGATATACATGATGAGCTTGCAATATCTGTAATGCCAGAAAGTAAGGAAGTTTTCTAAAAACAAAAGAATGGTGAAAAGGAGTTTTGGGAGGCTGAAGTGTGTGAACCACTTGAGGTCAGGAGTTCAAGACCAGCCTGGCCAACATGTTGAAACCCCCATTTCTACCAAAAAAATTAGCCAGACATGGCTAATATAAATTAGCCAGACATGGTAGCACACACTTGTAGTCCCAGCTAATAGGGAAGCTGAGGCACGAGAATTGCTTGAACCTGAGAGGCAGAGGTTGCAGTGAGCTGAGATCATGCCACTCTGCTCCAGCCTGGGCAACAGAGTGAGACCATGTCTAAAAAAAAAGAACATGGAAGCCAACCTGAAAGACAAAATAAATAATGCAACATTGGATTATAATTCAAAGGATAAAATAAATATACCTGAATCGAATATAAAAAAAATGATCGAACAAGTATATGAGGGAGAAATAACAAATCTTCCATATAGAAAAATTCCAAATAATACATGTAGAGTTCAGCAGTTTCCATCCCCCTTGAGAATAAACTGACCTTAGTGACTCACTATCCCTGAATACAGTAGGTAAATAAACAAATAATAACTTTACAGATAAGAAACCTACTACCTTAACCAAATCATTAAATTAGCAACATCAGTGACAGCAAGTGGACATCATGTATTACCTGAAATCCAAAATATGTTACCCAGGTGGTAAAATATTTGTACACTAATAATTACAAAACTTTGATGAAAAAAATTAAAGGAGACACAAATAAATGGAAAGACATCCTGTGTATTCATGAATAAGAAGACTTAATTTTGTTAACACTGTGTATACTACCCAAAGCTATCTATAGATTCAATGTGTTTCCTATCAAAATACCAATGACATTTTCTCACAGTGATAGAAAAATAATCCTAAAATACATATGGAACCATAGATGGCCCTAAATAGCCAAAGCAATCTTGGGAAATGAAAACAAAGCTGGAGGTATCATGTTTTTGACTTCAAAATATATTACAAAGCAACAGTAATTAAAGTAGTATGGTAATAGCATAAAACAGACATATGGATCAATGGAACAGAATAGAACAGAGATATAAGAAATAAATGCACCCTTATACTATCAGTTGATCTTTGACAAGGATGATGCTAAGAATACACAATGAGGAAAGGATAGTATCTTCAACAAATGGCCATGGGAAAACCATATATCTACATGCAAAATAATGAAATTGAGCTGCTTTTTTTGCATTATACACCAAAGTCAAGGAAAATCTTATTAAAGATTTAAACAGAAAGCCTAAAATCTGAAAATCTTATAAGAGAGAGGAAATGCTTTATGGCGTTTCTTGATTATGACACAAAAAGAACAAGAAACTAAAGCAAGAAAAGACATTGGGACTATATCAAAGTAGAAGTCATCTGCAAAGCAAAGGAAACAAACAGAGTCAAAAGGCAACTGTCAGAGTGGGAGAAAATATTTGCAAGTCATATATCTGATAAAGAGTTAACATCTACAATTTCTACAAAGAGAATAAAATACCTAGGAATAGAACTTACAAAGGACTTGAAGGACCTCTTTAAGGAGAACTACAAACCACTGAACAAGGAAATAAGAAAGGATACAAACAAATGGAAAAATATTCCATGCTCATGGATAGGAAGAATCAATACTGTGAAAATGACCATACTGCCTGAAGTAATTTATAGATTCAATGCTATTCCCATCAAGCTACTAGTGACTTTCTTTACATAATTAGAAAAAAATTACTTTAAATTTCATATGTAACCAAAAAGGAGCCTGTATAGCCAAAACAATCCTAAGCAAAAAGAACAAACCTGGAGGCATCACACTACCTGACTTCAAACTATACTACAAGGCTATAGTAACCCAAACTGCATGGTACTGGTATCAAAGCAGATATATAGACCAATGGAACAGAACAGAGACCTCAGAAATAACTCCATACATCTACAACCATATGATCTTCAACAAACCTGACAAAAACAAGTAATGGGGAAAGGATTCCCTATTCAATAAATGGTGCTGGGAAAACTGGCTAGCCATATGCAGAACACTGAAACTGGACGCTTTCCTTACACGTTATACAAAAAATAATGCAAGATGGATTAAAGACTTAAACATACAACCCTAAACCATAAAAACCCTAGCAGAAAACCTAGGCAATACCATACAGGACATAGGCATGGGGAAAGACTTCATGACGAAAACACCAAAAGCAATTGCAACAAAAGCCAAAATTGATAAATGGAATCTAATTAACCTAAAGAGCTTCTGCACAGCAAGGGAAACTAGCATCAGAGTGAACAGACAACCTACAGAATGGGAGAAAAATTTTGCAATCTACCCATCTGATAAAGTTCTAATATCCAGAATCTACTAGGAACTTAAACAAATGTATAAGAAAAAAAAGCAACAACACCAACAAAAAGGATATGAATAGACACTTCTCAAAAGAAGACATTTATGTGGCCAATAAACATAAGAAAAAAAGCTCATCATCACTGATCATTAGAGAAATGCAAATCAAAACCACAATGAGATACCATCTCATGCTGGTCAGAATGGTGATTATTAAAAATTCAGGAAACAATAGATGTTGGCAGGGCTGTGGAGAAATAGGAACACTTTTACACTGTTGGCAGAAATGTAAATTAGTTCAAACACTGAGGAAAACAGTGTGGTGATTCCTCAAGGATCTAGAACTAGAAATAACATTTGACCTAGCAATCCCATTACTGTGCATATACCCAAAGAATTATAAATCATTCTACTATAAAGACACATGCACACGCATGATGAACAATGAGAATACATGGACCCAGGGAGGGGAACAACACATACCAGAGCCTGTCGGGGGGTGGGTGGAAAGGAGAGGGAGAGCATTAGGACAAATACCTAATGCATGCAGGGCATAAAACCTAGATGATGAGGAGAATAGCTGGAACCCAGGAGATGGAGATTACAGTGTGCCGAGATCGTGCCACTGCACTCCAGCCTAGCGACAGAGCAAGACTCCATCTCAAAAAAAGAGAGAGAGAGAGAGAGAGAGAGAGAGAAACCTAGATGATTGGTTGATAGGTGCAGAAACTGCCATGCTGCATGTATACCTACCTAACAAACCTGCACATTCTGCACATGTATCCCAGAACTTAAAGTTTTTTTAAAAAAAGAAAAAAGCATTAATATCCAAAATATATTAAAAAGTATTACAACTAAGAGCAAAAACAAAAAACAAATTCAAATAACTTAATCATAAAATGGGCAACACATTTGAGTAGACATTTTTCCAAAGACATACACATGGTCAACAGATATGTGAAAAGATACTCAACATAACTTATCAAGGAAATCCAAATCAAAACCACAAAGATATATCACTTACACCTGTTAGAATGGCCATTATAAAAGAAAATAGAAAGTATTTGTGAGGATGTGAAGAAATTGGAATCCTTATACCTTGGTGGTTGAAATATAAAATAGTTCAGCAGCTATGGAAATAATATGAGATTCCTCAAAAATTTTAAATAAAACTAACATAAGCCAGTAATTTCACTTCTGAATATATATACAAAGGAATTCAAATCACTATATTGAATAGATATATCTAATATCATGCTTATTGCAAAGTTATTCACAATGGCCAAGATATGGAAACAACCTAAATATCCATGGATAGATGAATGGACATATTGTGGTGTATACATAGATGAAATATTATTCACCCTTAAAAATGGAATTCTGTCATTATTATAAGTAAAATTAGCCAGTCGCAGAAGGACAAATACTGCATGATTTTGCTTATATGATGTACCTAAAATAATCAAACTCAAACACAGAGAGAAGAATGGTGGTTGTCAGGGCCTAGGTTGAAGGGCAAATGGGGAGTTGCTCTTCAATATATGAAAGGATATAAAGGCACATATATGATATAATATATACGATATATACATATGTAAAGGGTATATAAAGAATATGAAGGGATATAAAGTTTTAATTATACAAGGTGAGTATATTCTAGAGATTTGCTGTACAATATTGTGTCTATGGTTAACAATATTATATTGTGCACTTAAAAATGTCTTAGGAGGGTAGATCTTGTGTTAAGTATTCCTTCAACAATAAAAAGAAAAGAAGTGTATATGGGAAAATAAACCTCTAAGTATATGTATGAAAATTCAAAAGAAGAAAAGCAATGAAGGAATAAGAGAACTAAATATAGTACATATAAACCCCCTATAATTAAAATAACATACTAATGCAGAAATACACAACAATCGAACAGCATAGAAATTCCAAATACAGGCCAATGTGCATATGAAATTTTAGTACATGATAAAGCAGGCATCTCACATCAGTTAGGTGTTTAGTAATTTTAAAATTCATAAAGTTTTAAAACCTAAAGAGTCAGTTGGACAATGTTAAGATTCACACCTGATATAATTCTATAGAACAATTTCCAGATAGATCTGAAATATAAATACCAAGCAAAACAGAAAAGATAATAATTTATTACTGTGGTGGATGAAGGTGTTTTCTTTTTTTGTTATAACCCACAAGCAATAAAAAACATATTGATAATTTAACCACTTGAAAAAGTATTTTCATAGAAAAAATCATAAGCAAAGCCAAAAGAAAAAAAGAGAAACTATTTCCCATAAATATTACATTAAAAGGAGCAAAAGGCTAATCTACTTGATATATAATGAGCATTTAAAAATCTTATAAAATAAAATTTAATGCATAAGTAGACCCCCAAATATACAAAATCATGAGGAAACTGTTTACAACACAAGATTTACATTCCAAAAAAGCTTACATTTAATCATTTTAAAAACACTCAACTTTTCTCATAATAAAATATGAAGATTAAAGTTAGATACCATTTCTCACAAAATCAGCAAAAATTTTAAAGTTAAACAACATGCTCTGTTGGCAAGGCTATGAAGGAAATAGTCCTCTCATTTACTCATGTGGGAGTGAAAACTTGGACCACACATATAAGAGGAAATTAGGCAATTAACATAAAATTACCCTTTCCTACTCCTAAAAATTTATGTTAGGTACTTCATGCTATGAAATAACATATGTTCAAAGTTACTTGCAATGGTATTATATGTAAAAGCAAATAGTAAAAAATACTAATATTCACCTGTAGGAGACTGAGTATAAACAAACAATTATGCAGCTGTAATAATAATTAGAAAGATTCAGATGAGCTCATATGGAGCGATTTCCACGATACAGTGTTAACTAAATATAAGTATTTAAAAGTATAAGAAAGCCCAAATATATTTCTATATTGATTTCAGTTAAAATCCCCTGTATCTTAATTTTTCTATTAAATTTATTTCACATGGAGTTTGAACTTAAAATCAAATAATGTCAATTAACACATTAAGAAAATTCTCAGTGTATAGGCTGACATCCACATTCACATTTTTCATTTTCCAACGTAAGGTGAAATCACAAATAGAACTTTAAGAAATCACCTGCTCAATTTGATACAGCTCCAGCAACCTCAAGGGGATTCAATGTTGAAGGAAGCAAATTTCTTTTTTTAATCCCATTTTCTCTTATTTTTCTTGTTTTTTGTTTGTTTATGGTCATCTTGACAAATGCCAACTTTTACATAAATGTTTGCATTTCAGGTGATGAGAGGAAGACTAAGGCATCTATATGTTCTCTAGAAAGCCAACCTATATATATTAGTGTGGAAATAAGTAGCTAAGATTTACCAAGAAACAAATACAATAATTTCTTAAAATATAAAGCTCCCTGAGATTATATTTGGAAATAAAAAGTAATATGTGCCTTATTTTTTTAAAAAAAGAACTACATTTTGCTGGTGGGAAATCAATATTTCTGAAAGGTTAGAGTGTTAGTTACTTTGGAATGCTTGTGGCAATGATGATCACATTGACATTGGTTTGACTGCTTCCAGGTTGGGAGCACATATCAGATGGGAAAGGTAATTATAAGGTCCTTGAGGTAATTTATTCCGACCCTTTAATGTCTGATGATACATTAACGAGGCAGTTAAAATCTCCAGGCTGAAAAGCAAGTTAGGTTAGGTTATATCACAACCAAAGTTAGTAAAGAAAGCCAAATAGAGTAATCTTAATAGAATTTACTCCTCTTACATGACTCTACACTTAGACAAGTTCGCATTCAACAATTTTTAAAAATAAATCTGCTGAGTTTTCCTACTTTACATGCCCTGTTTTGCTTCTCTGTTTTAATAACTGAATTTCTCAAAAATCATCAAGGTAAATTTTAAATTAGTGTGTTCTGGAAAGAAATTTAACTCATATTTAGCCCTGAGAATCTGATTCTCAGTGAACTTTATGTCCTTTGCCAGCTCTATCTATCTATCGTCTATCTATTTTATTTATTTTATTATTTTAGGTTCAGGGGTACAGATGCAGGTTTGTTACATGGGTAAATTGTATGTCATTAAGGCTTTGTGTATGAATAAATCTGTTACCCATATGGTGAGCATAGAGTTAAAATCTGTTAGAAAATACCTAGAGAACAGTACTCAAGTATATTTTGCTTCTTGTACAGCATACGCTTTTGCTTTTACAATCTATGTATATACAAATAAACTTTCTCTGGAGATAGTTTGACAGATACCTTAGCTTTTTCCATTTTGAAGAGGTAGTAGAAAAAGCTTTCTGAAGAATGCAAAGACAGTCAAAGGGCTTTCAGAGGAAAAAGTACATTTACATACTCTGACATATCTTGTAAGTGCAAATTATTAGCAAACATAATTATCATATTGGAATTCATATCTATTGGTATATAGGAAATTTTTAAAAAGATAGAGAAAAAGTAAAATTCTACTTTAAAGGAAAAAAAGAATGAGAAAAGAGTAATGTTAAGTGTGAAAGGACTTGACTACATACCTATAATTTAATGTCAGATGTTCCAAAAATGTAAATGTAAGATTATCTAAATAAATGTTCTTTGGTTTTATGATATTCAGTTGCCTTGAGAGTGTGGAAATAGTCTCAATTTCCTCTGATTAAAATATTTTAATTGTCAAGTTATTACTCCTTTTTGAGACAGAATCTCACTCTATTGCACAGGCTAGAGTTCAGTGGTGGGATCGATCATGGCTCACTGCAGCCTTGAATTCCCAGGCTTATGTGATCCTCTTGCCTCAGCCTTTCAAGTAGCAAGTAGCAGGGACTACAGGCATGCAACCACCATGCTCACCTACTTAAATTTTCTGGTTTTTTTTTTTTTTTTTTTTTAGAGCTAGTTTCTCACTATGTTGCCCATGCTGGTCTTGAACTCCTGGCTCAAGCGATCTTCTTGCCTCTGCCTCCCAAACTGTTAGGACTGCAGACATGAGCCACTGCACCCAACCATAATTATTATTATTAAACAGCAGAAACTACTTGCATATCATTTTTGTAAAAAATGCAAATTTTCCACATTAAAAATCTAGATAAACCTTATCAAAATTTAAATACTGAATTTTTTTCAACACTGGAGAACTCAAGGGAACATTTGTATTTAACTTTCAAAAAAACCCTTATTTTTCAGAAATTGGAAAATAATATCTGTATTTTTTTCAATGTGCAGGCTATCTTGTATTTCTAATTTTATTATCTCCTGAAAACTGAAAGTAAATCTACTGAATGCAGTACTTCTGCAATGTGTCAGTGGATTCAGGTGGGTATGATTATTCTAAGGGTCAACTAAAATGGAGAGTTTTTCAGTTGTACTTGGATTCTTAACATTCTCTGATATCTAACCTGTGATAAGGAGTCAAATCTAACTTAATGATTTAGTTAAGAAAAAAAAAAAAACAAGGATACTCTAGAGGAAAAATAAATAAATAAACACTTAATAAGCTCTGGTTCCAATTGCATCCCTGGTTCCCCATAGCAATGAGCATGACAAGGTATTGTCCACTCTCTAAGTTCCCAGTTTCATTTGTTATAAATATGGAGTGAAAAGAGAGCTACCCTGAGAGTTAAAAATTATTTTTTGTTCTCACCATAAACTAGGACTTTCTAACTTTGCTTAGGCCCATATTATTTCTGCAGAATATACTTAATAGCTTCAGACAACACAATTTCAGTTGCTCTGTATGGTAATAACTAGTTTCATATTGAGCATTGTAAAATACAAACCAATATAGACTTAGAGCTAGGTAAATATATCTCTTGGTTTTCTGACGTTCACTGAAGGAAAGGTGAAGATGGAAGGAATCTAAATAATGTTGATGCCACTTACTTGGCATTCTCAAAATAATACCTAGCCACAAGTATTATTTTAAAACTTTATTATCTGTCTAAATCCTAAGTCTTGTTTCTGATGAATTCTAAAAGCAGCTCTCAGTATTATGCTTTTACGATGCTAAATTGTTGTTATAACTGAAATTTCATTAAACCTCAAAATGTTTTAGAGGGATAGGCACTTTCTAGAAATTCTGTACATGGAAAAAATCATAAGATCCTCCCCTGATGACTTACTGAATGCAGTTAAGTAAATTAATCATTTTTGCTGTCTCTGACATGATAAAGTTGTTTGGCACAAATGAAGGCATATACAAAATTGATGGGCAATTTCTTTTGAATTACAATTGAGATGGGATGAGCTGCCAAGATTTCTTTTATGAAGCAATCGCACAAGTGTCTCTTGGGCTGAAATTCTTGTCAGAAAATGTTTAACTCAGGCTGTGCTACTTATTTAAAACATGCATATCTAGTGTACACACCCAGCTGAAATCAGCCAAGAAACGTCAGATTTCTATTCTTAATTATCCAAAATAGAATCAATTCTAATAACATGGAATGAGCCCTTGTGTGTGTTAGGTGTCTTTAGTTATCTCAGCTAGACCTCTATCATTCACTGTGTAATCTTTGCTATGACTTCAAACCTGTCTGGTTTTCCTTCTCTCATCTATAAAAGAAAAGAAATGGTTTGAATCGCTGGTTTTCCACTTCATAGTCTGTTATGGGTTAAATTGTGGTTCTCCCAACATTTATATGTGGAACCCCTAACCCCCAGTACTTCAGAATGTGATCTTCCTGGGGAATAGGGTTGTTGCAGGTGTAATTAGTTAGGTTAGGATAAGGTCATACTAAAGTAGATTGGGTCTCTCAATCCAATAATGTTAGTTTCAATTTGGAATAGTACAGTAGAATGGGACAACCAGTTAACAAAGAGTAAGAAGAGACATGCTAGTCAACTACTGTTTGACAAATCAAGATCATGTTCTATAATAAAGTATGATGTAAATACTCTTTAATTGCAGACAGCACAGGTTGTAAAAATTTTTAGTTCTCTTTAGGAATCATTTATCAAAGAATCATGAGTAATGTTTTATAAATAATTTTTTAATGGGAGAAAATTCTAGCATGTTCACGCAGATAGTGCTATAGTATGGTGAGCTGAAAATTAGCACCCAGAGATATCCAGATCCTAATTCCCAGAACTTTCAAATATTTTCTTATATAGCAATAGAGATATTACAGATATGATTAAATCAAGGATATTAATATTGAAAGCTAACATAGATTATCTGGGTGGGCCTTAAATGTAATCACAAGCATCTTAATAGAAAGGTGGCAAAGGGAGATTTCACTCTAGAAGAGGAATAGGAGATATGATGACAGAACAAGAGATTGGCATGGTGTGATGAAGGATTACAAGCCCAGGATTTTTGGAGTCCTCCAAATGCTAGAGAAAGAAAAGAAATGAATTATCTCCTCAGCGCCTCCAGAAAGAATGAGCCCTACTTACACTATATTTTACTCCAGGGAAACTGACTTTGAACTTCTGACCTCCAGAACTCTTAAAGAATACATTTTTGTTGTTTTAAGCCACTAAGTTACAGCAAGAGTAAAATAATACATATAACATCTCTCACACTTTTTTTTTGAATTAGAATTCTTTCCTCTCCCATTTCTACATAATTCCCTCTCAATCTAAAACAGTATAGCCAGATCACTCCAAAGTTTTCCAACTCAATGGATTCAGGAAGAATGATTCATTAATAGGTAGGGAAGCTTTTCCCCTCTGCTCTATTGTGCAAGAGGAAGTTTTTATACCTGTTTAACTCAAAGTAATGATAGGTAGATACCTACTGCACACATAATCAATTACCAGAAACACTATGAATATGAAATGTATCATTGAACTATCAACTCAATACATAGCAACAAGCTACTACTGTTGGACCCTCATCTACAGGGAGGGGTTTTCTGAGGCCTTTCAAATCATACTAGTTCATATTAGGTGTTGCACAAATCGGAAGATATAAATCAGAGGATATAAGTTGTCTGAGCCATTGAATGTACACTTATTGAAATAAATGTCCATTCCCATTTTCAACCTAAAAGCAAAAATTTTATGAATTTTAAGAACTCTCAATTTTGAGTCACTGCCAACCTACCTGGTGATTGTCATTAATTGGAGTAAAAATATTCTTTTTAATTTTTATTTTAGGTTTAGGGGTACTCATGCAGGTTTGTTATAAGGTCAATTGCATGTTATGGGAGTTTGATGTACAGATTATTTTGTTACCCAGGTAATCACCGTAGTGCCCTAGAGGTAGTGTTTTGATCATCTCCCTCCTTCAACCCTCTACCCCAATGTAGGCTCTGGTGTCTACTGTTCCCTTCTTTGTGTCCATGTGTACTCAAAGTTCAGCTCCCACTTATGAGTGAGAACCTGCAGTATTTGGTTTTCTGCTCCTGCATTAGTTTGCTTATGATAATGGCCTCTAGCTTCATCCACACTGCTGTAAAGGACATGATCTCATTCTTTTTTATGACTGCATAGTATTCCACGTTGTATATGTACTACATTTTCCTTATCCAGTCTATCACTGATGGGCATTTAGGTTGATTCCATGTGTTTGCTATTGGGAATAGTGCTGCAATTAAGGCATGTGTACATCTGTCTTTATGATAGGATGATTTAAATTTCTTTGGATATATACCCAATAATGGGGTTGCTGGGTCAAACAGTAATTGTTTTAAGTTATTTGAGAAATTGTCATGCTGCTTTCCACAATGGCTAAACTAATTTACATTCCCAGCAGCAGTTTATAAGCATTCCCTTTTCTCCACAACCTCACCAGAATTTGTTATTTTTTTATTTTTTAGAAGTAGTCATTTTGACTAGTGTGCGATGGTATCTCATTGTAGTTTGATTTCCATTTCTTTAATAATCAGTGATGTTGAGCATTTTTTTCTTATGCTTGTTGGCTGCATGTATGTTTTCTTTTTGAAAACTGTCTTTTCATGTCCTTTGCCCGTGTTGTAATGTAGTGGTCTTTTGTTTTTTAATGTGTTTAAGTTCCTTTATAGACTCTGGGTATTAGACCTTTGAGGAGTGCAGTTTGCAAACATTTCTCCCCCATTCTGTAGGTTCTCTGTTTACTCTGTTGATAGTTTCTTTTGCTATGTAGAACTCTTTAGTTTGATTAGGTCTCATTTGTCAATTTTTGTTTTTGTTGCAATTGCTTTTGGTATCTTCATCATGAAATCTATCCCAAAGCCTATGTCCAGAAAGGTATTTCCAAGTTTACCTTCCAGGGTTTCTATAGTTTTTGGTTTCAGACTTAAGTCTAACTTATCTTGAATTCATTTTGATACATGGTATAAGTGGTCTGGTTTCAATATTCTGCATATGGCTAGGCAGTTATTCCAGAACCAGTTATTGAATAGGTGTCCTTCCCTGGGCTTTTTTTTTTTTGTTGGGTTTGTTGAAGATCAGATTGTTGTAGGTATGTGGCATTTTTGCTGGGTTATGTGTCTATTTTTGTACTACTACCATGCTGTTTTGGTTCCTGTAGCCTTATAGTATACTTTGAAGTCAGGTAACATGATGCCTCCAGCTTTGTTCTTTTTGCTTAGGGATTGCCTTTTCTATTTGGGCTCTTTTAAGTTTCGTATGAGTTTTTAAATAGTTTTTTTTTTTTAATTCTGTGAAGAATGTCATTGGTAGTTTGTTAGGAATATCATTGAATGTGTAAATTGCTTTGGGCAGTGTGGCCATTTTAACAATATTGAATCTTCCTATTCATTATCATGGAATACTTTTCAATTGTTTGTGTCCTTTCTGATTTATTTGAGCAGTGTTTTGTAATTCTCATTGTAGAGATTTTTCACCTCTCTGTGTAGCTGTATTCCCAGGTATTTTATTATTTTGTGGCTATTGAGAATGGAGTTGTATTCTTGGCTCTCAGCTTGGATGTTGTTGGTATATAGATATGCTACTGATTTTGGTACATTGATTTTGTATCCTGAAACTTTGCTGAAACTGTTTTTCAGATCTAGGAGCTTTAGGACGGAGACTATTTGGTTTTCCAAGTATAGAATCATATTGCCTGCAAACGGAGATAGTTTGACTTCTTTGTTCCTATTGGGATATGTTTTCTTTCTTTTGCTTGACTGCTCTGGGTAGGACCTGCAATGCTAAGTTGAATAAGAATAGCAAGAGTGAGCATCCTTCTCTTGTTTCAGTTCTCAAGGGGAATACAGTCAAAGTATTTTTAAAAAAATATATTTCCAAACAATGAAAATATATTTTCTGCCTTAACTCTACCATTCTTGTTGAAATGACCATTGCAGTAGATATTTCTCCTGAGATAGGATAAAAGGAGATCAAATTTATTCAAGAAACTCAAGATTAGCCTCCAATGTTTTTAATTTTTTAATAAAGGGGTCACTTTTATTCTATATGGTAATAATTTATTTTATTTTGTTATATAGTAAATAATATCATTGCATATGCTAACAATGTGACAAAATAAGAAGAAGAAAATGAAGAGGTCAAATAGTTAAAACCTGACAGTAAAAAGAACATTTAGAAATCAGGCAGAAAAAAATAACATATTACATACAAGGAAAAATGTAGAATACCTGCTGACTTTTTATTGGGAATAAAGCAATTCAGGAGAAAATAAAACAATAACTTTAAAGTGATAAAAAGTATGTCGACACAAATGCAACAACACTTCCCTAAAGGGTCTATTATGCTGTTGAAAATCTTTCAAAGGCAAAGTAAAGAAAATTTGTCTCCAGCAGGTCTGTACTATAAGAAATGTTACAATAAATTCTTCAAGAGGAAAACTAAAAAAGCTAAAGGTAGCTTTTCTATACTTGTTTCTATACAAAGGAATAAACATTATTTAAAATAGTAAACCAATAGAAAGAAAAAGATAATATTTTCTTCATTTGATTTCCTTAAAAGGGAATTAACTGTTTGTTGAAAGCAAAAATGGCAACAATGTAGCATGTTTTATATCATATGTAAAAATTAAAAAAGTGATAATAATGGTACCAAAAATGCAAGAGGGTATAAAAAAAATGTTGCTAATTAATTTTTAAAAATATTTCCCATGGAGTAGAATAATATTATTTGGAGGATAATGTAACAATTTAAAGATGTTTACTATAGGCATCAGAGAAACCAGTAAAATTAAAGTATAGGACTATCAGTCAAAAAACGAAAATAAAATTGAATACAGCAGTGGATGTTATAATACTGAAAGCAGACAGGAAAAGAAAGATAAGGAATAAAGAACAGATAGAATACATAGAAAACAAATAGCCACCAATATATTGAAGATTTTATTAAATACAAATAAAAAATAGTCTTTCATACTGGATATTTTAAAAAAGGAGACCATCTATATGCTATTACAGATAACACACTTAAAATTAAGATAATGTAAAATAAATATCATGTAAACCCTAATCATGAGAAAACTGAGACTTTGTTAATAGTGCCACAAGTAGATCTCAATAAATATTACTAAGAATAAAAATAGTCAAGATGAAATAATTCTAAATATATAACGTTTGATAATAGCATGTCAAAACAACAGGAGCAAAAACAACAAAATTGAAGGATAAATAAATGCATCTGCAATAGTTACTGGTGATTACAACAGTCCTCTCTCAATACTAGAGAAAAGCAGTAGACATAAGTTTATAGGAAAATATAAGACCTGAGCAGCACTATCAAATGAATTTACACAATTAAATTTTTAGACCTCAACACTCAACTATAGCAGAATATACATTCTTTTCCAGTGAACATAGAACATTCACAAATATCCATATACTAGTTCATAAAATAAAACTCAACAAAGTAAAGCAAAACTAGAGTTAAACTATAGCTGTAATTTGTAAGAAAAAGATACCTAGATGAAACACAAGTATTTGTGAATAGAAAAAAAAATACAGTAAGAAAGTCCAAGGGACAAAGAAGAAATCACTAAGGACATTGGTAAATCTGTTAAACTTAATGATATTGAAACACAAATGCCAAACTTTAGGAATAAAACTAACATAGTACTTAAAGGAAAATTTATAATTTAAAAAATCTATATTAAGAAATAATAAGGTCTAAATCACTATCTGAGACATATGCAGCTGGAAAAGGAGTAAAACCACCATTAGTAGAAGAAATGAAATGATAAGATTAAAGCAAACATTACTAAAATACAAAACATAAAAGAGAAAAGAAATGACATTGAAAGCTTTTCTTGGAAAAGATTAATAATACTTACAAATATCTATCTAAACTGATTAATAAAATAAACATCTAAATGACCAATAACAGATTATTCTTGTTTGCAGATGACATCGTCTTATATTTAGAAAAATCTAAAGACTCCACAAAAAAAACTATGAGAATTTATAAACAAATTCAGTACATTTGCAGATATAAAATCATTATACAAAATAAATATCAATTCTATTTGCCAAGAATGAACAATCAGAAAAAGAAATTAAAAAGTAATCCTATTTACAATAGCCAGACACAAAGTTAAATATGCAAGAATTAACCAAAGAAGTGAAGGATCTCTATAATGAAAACTATAAAATACTGATGAAAGAAATCAAAAATGACACCAAAAAATAGAAGAATATTCCATGTTTATGTACTGGAAAAACTAATATTGTTAAAATGCCCTTACTACCCAAAGCAACCTACAGATTCAATGCAGTCCCTATGAAAATACCAATGACATTCTTATAGAAACAGAAAAAACAATCTTAATGTTTAAATGGAATTACAAAAGACCCAGAATAGCCAAAGCTATGTGAAGCAAAAAGAACAAAACTGGAGGAATCACAGTATATGACTTCAAATTATGCAACAGAGCTATGGTAATCAAAATAGCAGAGTACTGGCATAAAAACGAATAGAGAACATAGAAACAAATCCACATACTTTCAGTGAATTCATGTTTTAACATTGGTGCCAAGAACATACATTTTATTGTTAGCCTCTTCAATAAATAGTCTGGGAAAACTGAATATCCACGTGCAGAAGAATGAAACTAGACCCCTCCCAATTCTCTCTCCATCTATACAAATCCAATCAAAATGGATTAAAAACTTAAAATCTAAGACCTGAAACTATGAAATTAGTACAGCAAAACTTTGGAGAAAATCTCCAGGACATTGGTCTGGGTAAAAATTTCATGAGCAATACCAAATAAGAACAGCCAACCAAAGCAAAAATAGACAAATGGAATCATATCAAGTTAAAAAGTTTCCATGCTACAAATGACACAGTTAACAAAATGAAGAGACAACTCACAGAATGGGATAAAATATTTGCAAAGTACCCATCTGTCAAGGGATTAATAACCAGAAAATATAAAGAGCTCAAACTACCACATAATAGAAAAATCTAATAATCTGATCAAAAATATTTGAATAGACATTTCTCCAAAGAAGACATACAAATAGCAAACAGGCATATGAAGAGGTGCTCAACATCATTGATCCTCAAAGAAATGCAAATCAAAACTTCAATGAGATATTGTCTCACCCCAGTTAAAATGGTTTGTATTCCAAAAGACGGGCAATAACAAATGCTGGCAAGAATGTGGAGAAAAGGCAAACCTCGTACATTGTTGGAGAGAACGTAAATTAGTACAACCAGCGTAGCGAACAGTTTGGAGGTTCCTCAAAAAACTGAAAATTCAGCTACCACATGATCTTGCACTCTCACTGCTGGGTATATACACGAAAGAAAAAAATCAATATATCAAAGAGCTATTTGCACTTCTATGTTTGTTGCAGCACTGTTTACAACAGCTAAGATTTGGAAGAAACCGAAATGTCTCTAAATAGATGAATGGCTAAAGAAAAGGTGGTACGTATACACAATAGAGGACTATTCAGTCATAAAAAGGAATGATATCCAATTGTTTGCAACAACATCAATGGAACTGGAGATCATTATGTTAAGTGAAATAAGCCAGGCACAGAAAGACATACATTGCATGTTCTCACATATTTGTGGGATCTAAAAATCTAAACTAACTAAGGGACGTAGAGAGTAGAAGGATAGTTACCAGAGGCTGGAAAGGATAGTGAAGTAGTAAGGGGAGGTGGGGATGGTTAATGGGTACCAAAAAAAAAGAAAGAATAAAGATCTAGTATTTGCTGGCACAACAAGGTGACTATAGTCAGTAATAACATCATTGTACATTTTAAAATAGCTTAAAGATTGTAATTGGAATGTTTGTAACTCCAAGGATGCTAGAGGTTAGAAATATTCCATTCTCCATGATGTGCTTATTTTATATGCATGCCTATATCAAAACATCTCATGTACTCCATAAATAGTAGGGTACACCTGCTATGTTCCCACAAAAATTTTAAAAAATGAAAAAGACAAATATCAAGAATTAAAAAGAGAACATTACCGTAGATTGTAAACATATTTTTAAAAGTTAGAGAATATTAAAAATTTCATGATAAAAATTAGGTAGCAAAAAATGCCCAAGGAAAAGAAAATATGAGTAATGCAATACATTGGGAAACAAGACAAACAGAAACAGAATGATATTCCTAAATATGCTTTTTTCAGGAATTTCATAAATAAGTATTGTCTAATACATCAAGGTTCAACAACCCACTTTCAAGATACCATTATTAAAATATATTTAAGAATACATGCAAAATGAATAGTAGAAAAATATTAAAGATGCTGAATTCACAATTAAAAATTCATATAAAGATAATCCCAAACCCTGGTCACTTTACTAGAAAACTCTATCAAACATTTAAGAAAGATATAATAATAATTCTACTAAGAAGTCAGAAAATAGAGGTGAAAATAACACTTTCCAATACATTTTACTAGCCTATTATCCTAATACCTAAAGCAGACAAAAATATTGTAAGAAAAGAAAATTGTAGGCAAACTTCCTCATGAATATAGATCCAAATATGCTTAGAAAAATAATAACAAATTGTATCCAGCAAAGTATAATTTATTTTAGCAATGAAAGATCAGTTAACATTAGAAAACTAAATCAATTTAATTTACCACATTAACAGAATAAAGAAAAAGGCCATAAGTCATTGTAATAGATGCAGAGAAAGCATATCAAAATTACAAACCCATTTATGTTAAAAACTTGAAGAAACATAAGAACAATGAAAAAATCGACCATAAAATCAAGAACAAGGCAATTAAATTGACTGTTCATTTTTTAAAAACTAAAAAAGGAAAGAAAAAGTCAGAACTTTGATCTATAACTCATCCAGACTCCCCAAAGACCAAATATTATTTTTTAAAAAATTAAAACTTTAGAACTTCCATTAGAAAACATCCTATATAATTTGTGCAAAAAACTTAAGGGAAAAATGTTAACTTGCAAATTGAATATCAAAATTTAAATTTTTGCACTTTAAAAGACAGCATTAAAAATTAAAAGGCAAGTATTTACAATACTTATTTCAGTTGAAAGACTGGTATTCAAGATTACATATATTTTAACTTACACAGCCTAAAATAAAAAAGCAAATCACTTAACTAAAAATGTTTAAAATATAACCAAAGGATATCAGGAAGATATTTTAACAGTAATACAACTGTTTTATATCTTGATTATGATATTGGTTACAAAACTGTGTGCTTTTATTAAAATTCATTAAATTATATGCCAAAGCAAATACATTTTAGTGTATGTAATATAAAAATTAATCAAAATATTTTAACAGTTTCTTCCAAAAAAATATAAGCCAATAAATACATGAAAGGATGTTAAGCATCATTACAACTAGGAGGATACAAGTTAAAACCCCTACACAGTCTACAGTTAAAATGACTAAAAATACCTAGTGTTTACAAGAATGTTTTAGAGCAACTGGAATTTTTATTCATTGCTGTTCAAAGTATAAAATGGTACAACCACTATAGAAAATAATCAGTTCACAAAGAATTGCAAATACACTTACTAAGTGACAGTATTTCAACTCATGAATATTTAGTCAAGAGATATAAAAATTTGTATTTATGGAAATTCTTGTACTTAACCATAGCTCTCCTTATTCACGATGGTCCCAACCTAAAAGCAATCAAGTATCTATAGCCTGATGAATGGATAAACAAATTGTGGAATATACAAGGACATATAGATCAGTAATTATAGTTAATAAGCTACTTATTATGCACAATATGTATGACCCACTACATCATACCCAGTGATAAGAGTCAAAAACAAGAGTCTATACTGTAAACTTTTGTATATGTAATAGACTAGAAATGGCTAAACTAAATCATAGTAATTTGCTAAGAAGGTAGATCTTATGTTGAGTTCTTTCACATTAATAATAATTTAAAAATAAATAAGTAAGTAATAAATAATAAATCAAGAAGGTGGGGGAAACATTGGAGTGATGGATTTGTTTATGGCATTGACTGTGATGATGGTTTCACAGGTGGGTGTGTATGTATCTCCAAATTCATCAAGTTGCACATATATTAAATATGTACAGCTTTTTAATGTCAATTATACCTCAGTAGTGCTTACAAACATACACACACATAAGAAGGCACATTAGTGATTTCTAGGAGCCTGGAGGTGAAAAAACAGGGTAGGAAGAAATGCTTGTGGGAAGATGACTGAAAAGGGAACCAAGCAAACTCTCTGGAGTGATGAAAACATTCTACATCATGACTGTAGTGGTGGTTATAGGAAGGTATAATTTTGTCAAAACTCATTAAACTGAATGTTTAAAACAAATGAGTTTTTGTGTGTACTATATACCTTAATAATGTTGATCAAAAAGAAAAATGCATAGAATATACATTTCTAACACAATTCTAACACATGTCTGCTACATGTGGCACATAGAAAATTAAAGAACAGTTTAGAGAAAATATTTGTCAAAGAGCAGTCTAGTCTCCTGAAGGAAAAAGAAAAAAGAGAGAGAGAGAGATAATTTTAACCAAACATTGAAGATTGGAGAGATGACTGCTAAAGATGGAGAAGTATTGATATAATGACAGAAAACTGGCTGTAAATTGGCAGAATTAAAGGTGAGTAATGGTGAATCACAGGAGCTCAGTAAATTGCATATATCACAGGTGATGAGGATGGCATTTCAAGTGAGTAGGTGTTGGTAGACTTGGATCCCAACTGAAGTCCCTCAGAGCAGCAGACCCCTTGCTAGTGCTATTTGTTGGGAGCGGCAGCTCTAGAGCTGTTTCCTTGGGATCCTTTAGTCTGTTTTTTTCCAGATATAACGACTATCACTTTCAAGGAGGCCAAAGAAGTGCCAGACCACATAACTGCTTCCTGCTTACATGGACACCACAGTTTTAATATTAACCTTTGACCCATAGCCCATTTTTATTACCAGAGAAGCCTTTGGTATCAGAAAGAAGCCAGGCGAGCAATTAAGAGAGCAAGATGTCACCATTGTTATCAAATTATAAAATAATCACCCCAAAAGAGAGTTACACTTTTTTTAGAGTTCCCTCCCATGCAAACAGACCCATCAGGTGTAAAGGAAAACCAAACTAGATGTATATTTATTGTACACAAATCAATCACATAAGCCACTCGGAAACACAAAACTATGTATTAGTTAAAAGTCCAAGAACAAGAATACTGTATTTTTTTTTAATTTACCTCCCATGACTAAAATTTGTGTAAACCTCAAATCCTTCCGAAGGTGAAACTACTTAAGAAATGTCTACTATTAAATTATCAAGAAGCACAAACATCAAGAAAAATGTTGACAAATCTGATGCATTAAAACTTGAATCACCTATAATATAAAGGACAACGTAAAAAATATTAAAGATTAAACAGAAAAGGATTTTTAAATAGGATTTTAAAACTCTTTTAAATCGTGACCAAGATAACCAACCTTAATTTTTCCCTCAGCTTGATAAAACTTTAGACAGATTTCTTCCTAACTATAGGCCACTGGACTTCCCTTTTCTTTGAGGATTTACTTTAGAAAACTTGTAACTATAAATTATTTCTAGCCTCTTTGAGATGTAAATCTTCTTCTAGCTTCTTGCAAGCTTTACACACAAGAAATTTTCTAAAGAACTCTGGGAGCCGTTCTTTGAAACAGGATCATCAAAGGAGATAGTACCCTTCTATCCTCCAGTCTCTGTGTTGAACTCTAACTTTGTTAAGTACCAGTTAGCAAACACTGATGGCCTAATCATGTTGACCAACCTTTCCCTAATTCCCCCCAGTACTTTCCACTAACTCATCCCTGCGCTTAAATTTCTCCTTCATTTTGGTTCAGCAGATTTGAATTTCATCTCTCTCTCCCTTATTGCAATATTCTTAAATAAACTCTTCCTTGTCTCTTTAACTTGTCTGGTGCAATTTTTCTTTGACAGACAAGAAAATGATAAATGATGCAATAAGAAAATGGTAAAATAAGTTCTTCCAGAGAAAGTGTGAATTACCACTAAGCACGTGAAAAAGATGCTCAATCTCCTTAGGAAAACATAAATTAATAGGACAGTGGCATATAATTTATCAATCATCAGATCTGAAAAATTTTAAAAGTCCAAGGATATAAATAAATTACTCAGTTGATTTTAGAGTAAGAAGATACAGTTACCTTAAGGGTAATTTTACAAGATTACATGAAGGTGAAAAGGCCCATATTCTAATTCCAGCAATTCCACTTGTAAGTATGAACATTAGAGAAAGTTTCACACATGCAAAATATGAGCTAAAAGAAATGTGGAAGAATATACAAAGATATTCAGCCAAAAAGTGGGAAAAAATCTAAGTGTCCATCAATAGAATACTGGACATCATACATTCATAGGATTGAATATTTATTATACTGTAGTTAAACTACATTTACCAATATGGAGAGTTTGCAAAATCATAACAGGGACTGAAAAAATGTTTCTAAAAGATAATTGTATGGCCAGGCGTGGTGGCTCACGCCTGTAATCCCAGCTCTTTGGGAGGCCGAGACGGGCGGATCACGAGGTCAGGAGATTGAGACCATTCTGGTTAACATGGTGAAACCCCATCTCTACTAAAAATACAAAAAATTAGCCGGGCGTGGTGGCGGGCACCTGTAATCCCAGCTACTCGGGAGGCTGAGGCAGGAGAATGGCGTGAACCCGGGAAGCGGAGCTTGCAGTGAGCCGAGTTCGCGCCACTGCACTCTAGCCTGGGCAATGAGTGAGACTCCGTCTCAAAAAAAAAAAATAATAATAATAATTGTATGATAGTAAATAATTTTTTGAGAGATAGGGTCTTGCTCTGTTGTCCAGGCTGGGGTGCTCACTCAATCTCCTGGGTCCCAGTAATTCTACTGCCTAAGGCTCCCAAGTAGTTAGGATTACAGGCACAAGTCACTGAGCCTGGCTAACTTTTTTTTCAATTTTTTTTGTAAAGATAGAGCCTTGCTATGTTGCCTAAGATGGTCTTGAACTACTGACCTCAAGTAATCCTCCTGCTTCAGCCTGCCAAAATCGTGGGATTTTAGGCATGAGCCACTGTGTCCAGCAAATATATGAATTTTAAAATCCTGCCAAGTATATTAATAATATTCACAAATACACTGATGTTATTGAAAATCACATAAAACATTATGAAAATGACAACCAATGAATTTATTACAGTAGTTATTTACACCAGGGAAGCAGAGTGGGAAATATGGCTGTGTTGTGTTCTTACAGGAATAACTGAAGACGACTCAAATGACCTTGTTATAGCAAGGGTGTCAGCCATCATCAGTTACATTTAGCAGAGACTCAAACGCAGACAGAGCAGCATGAAAGCTTCATAGTAGAAAAGAAGAAAAGACTTCAGGCATGCCCTGATTGGAGGCTATTGACATCAAAAAACTATAGGCTAGCTAACTAGAATCAAGATATTCTATGTAATTGTTTAAGGAAGCATATTTAGCTTTCTCCAGCTGG
Source organism: Colobus angolensis palliatus (assembly GCF_000951035.1). Classification (NCBI taxonomy): domain Eukaryota; kingdom Metazoa; phylum Chordata; class Mammalia; order Primates; family Cercopithecidae; genus Colobus; species Colobus angolensis. Next base: position 1,158,124 of record NW_012115167.1, read on the forward strand.
TCCTAAGTTGAAAGTTGGCACAAAATTTAGGAAAGCTGTCAATTTTTAACCCATTTATGCTGGAGGCTGCAATTTTTTGTTTTTTTTTTTTTTTTTGCATGAGTGAAAAATCAGACCTTGGTGGTGACCTTGAGCAGTAAGATATAAATAACTCCTACATGCTTAGCGTTCCCATGGAACGCTAGGATGGATCAAGCCCTGGTCAATTGCTACAGGGGTTTATTTTTGGCTTCCTGGACTGGTTGCTGCAAATAGTGCTTTGTCTATTGAGCTGGTTGCTTCAGGTCATGGGTCAGAATTGTATTTTTATTATGGCTGGACCATTGTCGATTTGTTTATTTAGTCCATGATGGTGTAAAGTTTTATTTATTAAGGAAGACTCACAGTATTCATATAAGACAAAATGCAATTCAAAATTTTTAAAGCAAAAAAGTATAATTTTATATTAGTAAAAATAAAATATAAAATTAAGATGTAACCATATATGTTCTGGCATTTTTTTGCATTTGCTGAACATTATCATTTATATATGCTTATACATGTAAGTACAATTTCTAAACTAAAACTATGGATGTTTTTCTAAAATGCTGATTCTTAAAACATGATGCTTGAGATTTTCTTAACACTCATAGTACACACTATTACATAATTAAATGGAAAACATTACTAAGATATAATTCATAAATGATTATAATTAGGTCTGGGTATTTCAACTACCGTATTATGTTTTTCAAACATTTGAATAATTTTATTTTTTCAATTTATAGAGCAGAAATCTGTAATATTACATATTATGAATAGCTGTTAGACACGATTGTTTTGCTTCTCATCTACTATTGTAAGCTTGGTTATATATAGTAGTACTTTTTTTAAAAGACTAATAGAAAACTTTTATGTAATAAAGGCAACTATTAAGGACCAAAGGTATCTATTTATAAAATGCAATGTTTCCTTGAAAGATCTTATTATCTAGCTCAAAAGCTAGTATATTTTCATATTTGAAGGAATATTATAGCCCATTTTGATTCCTTACTTGATTTCATTTTGATGTCACAAACTTTCTTTAATGAAGGAATGTCAGGGGTTGTTGTTGAGGAAATCATAGTATTTTATAGAGGAGTGACTGATTTAAAAAGTGGGGGATAAAGACTTGCTAATGGTGTTTTTTTTTTTTTTTTAAGAATCTATCTCAGATGCTTGGTTTGATTGAGAAGATAACTGTGGATGATTGCTATTAATCTTTTGTAAAATTTTTGTCAGTTTCATTTTTAGGGGGACAATGGCTAGTCATCCAAATGGTATGTATTAACAGAGATGGAAAAAATATCTTCCCCCACTTACTCAGCTTCAAAATCAGGTCAGGTTGTTCTGTAAATGAAAACCCCACAAAAGCTGTTTCTCTTATCCTCTTCTTTGGCTAAATCAGGACTCTAGACTTCAAAGCTAAAAATGTAGTCTTTTTCAGGAGTAATACAATCAGTGCAGACAAAAGTGAAAGTCACAGATTAGCCTCTTCAAACTTTAAAACTCAAGATGAAAAGACCAATTTTAAATTTTATGGACACTAAAATGTGGCACTAATCATGGAAGTTTGGCCATAAAAATGTATTTGATGTGTTTAAGAGCAGTAAGCTAAGTCATGTAGTCATTAAACTGTGATAAGCTGAATGAGTTTTGCTTTAATAGAGGTTCTAGGTAGTTTCTACAGATCTATTTAAAAGCTGCAGTACATCTTTACTAACAAGTGTTCTAGATATATCCTAGTTGAACAGCAGAAACCTGCTAAAATCAGTTTTAAAGGACAATTTACATCCTTGTACACCATTGCTGAGTGCCTGTCTTGTAAATCTATAGATTGGCCATATTTTTCATTTATATTTTATCCCCTGTATAGAAAAGATTATCTTTTTACATGTTGAGCATCTTCTTTTAAATCTTAGGGAATTATAAGGAATAATACGTTTTAAGATGCTCATGCCCTCAAGAGTCTGAAGTACAGTATGGTAGCCAAATTGGTAAATTCATATAGTGTATAAGGTATATTCTATAGGGAAGTAAGTGCTGTTTTAGAGTTCATACATAGATAACAAAATCACTAACTTTCTTGGAGAACTAAGGCTTTGCAAAGAAAGCAACTTTTAATATGAATTTGGAGTCACTAAAGAGATCACAAAGAAATTTAAAAGAAAAATTTTAAAAAAGAATCCTTTAGATGGAGGCAAGAGCACAGTTCAGAATTGAGGAAGTTCAGATAGGCTGGGGCATAAGACCTATAGCTGAAGATAGATTGTGGTAGACTTTACGTGACAAAGAATCGGAACAGTGGCTTGTAGACAATGAGGAACCAATAAACAGGATCGTATTTCAATTTTAGGGTGTTTATTTTTGAAAACAATTAGCACTGGCATTATGAGTGGGGAATTAGCCAGGAGAATGAGAAATATGTGTCAGGAATTGATGAGGCTGCTGCAGTGTTGAATAATCGAATACAAAGCCCATTAGATAGGGAGTAAATAATGAAGCCAGCCTCCATTTCTGAGGTAATCATTAGTGACTGAATAGCCATGGATGGGAGAAAGAAATTGGAGATGAAGATTCTAGTTTAGAGAAGGACAGTGGTACAAATAGTCAAGATAGAGGATTACAGGAGGAGCAGACTAAGACAGCTGGGAGAATGAAAGTAGAAATAAACGAGTCCTTTACTTGCAATTCCTGCAAGAGGTAAGAACGGAGATATTCATTAGAGAGTTACAAATGTGGGTTTAGGTCTTGACCCATAAGTGCATACATTTAGCACTTGATATTCTGTCAGCTGCAGAGCACATCTAGGAAGAGTATAACAAACGAGCAGAGAAAAGGTCAGAATAAAACTCTAATGGATAATGACAGCTGAAGGCATATGGAGTAAGAGAATCCCAAAAATACTAAGAAAAAGTCACAAAAATAGAAATTGTTTCTGGTGATGATAGTCTTCTGAAAGCCCAAGGAGATCATATCTAAAAGTCCAAAGTCAACACTGTCAAATGACAGCACATGAATCATAACATTGCCATGTTAAAACACTTTTATGTGTATTTTGTTAAATTTTAATTGTATTTTCAAAAAACCACGTGATGAGGACATACTAAAAGTGCCTTTACTGTTATAATGCCTTTTTCTTTTATCTTGCCCACAAAATAATGAATGTTATATTTAACATTTCTGTTTCTTTTTGTTTTTAACTCAGTTCTGTGCAAGGTAGAGATTACATTTGACAAAGTAACAGAGTACCAAAGCATAATGGCCTTAATATTCAAATATTTAATGTCTCATGTAAAGTAGCCCTCTCCAGTTTGACACATTAGCTTTACGGTATTATGAATCTGGCTCTTTGATATAACAGGGTGCTTCACCATCTTACCATGTGGCATCCATTCTCAAAGTCAGGATAACTGCTAAGGCTCTGGTCATCACATCTGACTTAACAGTTTAATTTTTAAACAGGGCAGAAGAGTAAAACTGGTGCTCCTTTCAGTTGGCTAAGATCCCTTTAAAGAACCTTCCCAGAATTCCCTTCCAATACTTAACGTTTATTTGACCACATCTAGCTGCAAATAAGATTGAAAATTTAGCCTTTATTTCTAGCAGTAATGGGTCAAGGTAAAATTTGTAGTCTAGTAAAGATAATAGATGTTTGATAGGTTACTAGCTATCTTTGCCATGAGCTCCCAAAATATGGAAGAGTTTGGCCAGTTTAAAAAATAGAACGTAAAACTATTCAAATGTGGTCATGTCCTTTACTCAAGTAACTAATAGTCAAGTGGAAAAACATATGTACATACAAAATATAGAAGCAGCATTCTTGCCATGAAGAAGATACATAAAAAGTGCAATGGGAAATAGAAAAGTGATCCCTGATGGAATGCAAATTTTCTGAGTGGCTAGGAATGGGGCAGGATCAAAGGGGATGAAAGACTTTTTCAGGCAGAGAAAATGACATATGATAAAGCATCAAAGCATCGCATGGTGAGAATAACGTGGAACCTAGGGAATTGAAAGCAAATTCAAATATACATTTAAAGCTTAAATTAACTTAGAAAGTTAGGCACTTGGGTGCATGGAAACTTCTAGGTGCTGAGTATCAGCTACTGAAGAATTTTACATGAAAGCTACCCCTAAAAACTGTAAGACAAATTATTTAGTAAAGTCCTGAGTGGCACTTGTATTTGATTTGTTAATTTTCTGGAAGTTCTTATGCTTCTCTAAGAAACAAATTACTATAGGTATTTTACCAAGGAGGAAGATAAAGATGTTTAATCTTTCTGTTTTATAAACCTTCATGTGTTTAATTTGTTTTGTATTTGAAGAAGGTAAGATATTAAAGGTATTTTAGTTGTATATTCAATTTTACCTCATATGACAATATTAAGGCTATGTGTAGAGAAATATAAAACATTTGCTTAGAAAGATTAATGTTTAATCAGATTTATTTCTTTCACACTATATGAAATTTGATTTTCTAAATTATTTTACTTATAAGCTCTGGTACTATTATTATTGTCATTACTCTAAGTATTTTATTAAATTATTGATTTTCTGATGTTATTTTATAAATTATTCATCTCTATAAAATAATAAAAGTAGCACTAACATTTACTAACTTAACCTCTCAACAAGCTTCTGTAATAGATACCATTACAATGACAAGTTTACAGACTAAAAAATGTTAAACATTGTATATTCTAACCTTTCTTTTTAAAAATAGGGAGAGAGAAATTTCTAAGTAGAGTAATTATTAGCAATTCCTAAACCCTGCTGTTTGCCACAAAGTCTGCATCAAAGTATTTTATAGGAAGATGAGTTTTTTTCTTTCCTTGAATTAGTTATATTTATAAAAACAATTTTACCCATTGTTTGAAATTCAAATACAAAGAAACAGAATTATACAATAATGAAATTAGCATAGTTTTTTATTCCTCGATTCTAACAATTAAATTTTGTTTATCCAAACTGGTTTATGAATTTTTAACTTTTCTCTCCTGTGTGCCTTTTTCCTAGAACTTACAGACTGTAGTTTAAAGAACAAATGACAATAATGAGTTTGACAACAAACTCATTATTTTGAAAATTGAAACATTCTGAAAATCATATTAAAGAAGTATAACATCATTCATAAATGTAATATGAGATTACTTAACCAATTCTTTCATTATATATATGTATGTTTGTGCGTGTGTGTGTGTGTGTATATATATATACTTTTAAATAATTACATATTTTAATTTTATTTTGTGTATAGAATCTTAGGATGATTTTCACAAGAATGTACATATTCCTTCAATGCATTTTAAGAGTTGCCAATATAGCATCAAGGGGGAGAATAACAATTTACATACTTGTTTCAAGTGTTCATTTTTTGCTGTTATAAATGGTTCTGTTACCTTAAGGTAGTCGTGGAGAAGCCGGATAATAAAACCTCTCTTCCGACTAATCTATCTATACTAAAACTATAGTTTGAAGTGGCAGAAATATACACTGGCATTAAAGTCATCCATAAATTAGAAAAATTTTAAAGTCAATTTGTTGCTCTCACTCCATACCTCTAGAATCAGAATATGTAGAAGGGGAGATTAAAGAAAAGGAAATGGTGCATGGTCAAATTTCCAGAAGTCTCCAGTGAAAATTGGGTGGTTGAAAAGAACCACATAAAATCTTCTTGCCACATTGCAAATAAGAAATTCTATGGCTAATATTCATTCCTCACCTTTATTTGGAAGGACAGAGGCCTGAAAGCATACACTAAATAAGCACCTAAGATGATTAGTTGTTTCAGAAACACAAAAATGTATTTCTACTCTTAAAAATAAGGTGGGAGAGTATCTAGAAAACAAGAGGAATTCAAACAGAAGAGGGCACTCCCTGACCCAGAATAGTAACTCTGGTGAGGCATGTTTAACAAAATTGTATAAATGAAAGAGGGGAAACCAGATCCATCCATTATGATGCCCCACAACCTCCATAAAGGCACAGTTTACTTTAACTTTACGGTAATTTATAAAAATAGAGTATAAAAGAAATTAACAGCCAGTCATGAAACTATAAATCTAAGAAGTCCTCCAAAAGGTTCACATAAAGGAAAGAGAAGCTGGATTCCTAAGTATTTTATTCTCTTTGAAGCAATTGTGAGTGGTTCATTCATTCATGATTTGGCTCTCTGTTTCTCTGTTACTGGTGTATAAGAATGCTTGTGATTTTTGCACATTGATTTTGTATCCTGAGACTTCACTGAAGTTGCTAATCAGCTTAAGGAGATTTTGGGTTGAGACGATGGGGTTTTCTTTCTTTTTCTTTATTTTTTTATTATACTTTAAGTTCTAGGGTACATGTACATAATGTGCAGGTTTGTTACTTATGTATACTTGTG
>NW_012115167.1:1165656-1166312 GCF_000951035.1 Colobus angolensis palliatus
AGGCAACCTACAGAATGGGAGAACATTTTTGCAATCTACTCATCTGACAAAGGGCTAATATCCAGAATCTACAAAGAACTCAAACAAATATACAAGAAAAAAACAAACAACACCATCAAAAAGACGATGGGGTTTTCTAAATATACAATCATGTCATCTGCAAATGGGACAATTTGACTTCTTCTTTTCCTAATTGAATACCCTTTATTTCTTTCTCTTGCCTGATTGCCCTAGCCAGAAATTCCAACACCATGTTGAATAGGAGGAGGTCTACAAACCACTGTTCAGTGAAATAAAAGGGCACAAACAAATGGAAGAACACATCATGCTCATGGATAGGAAGAATGAATATCGTGAAACTGGCCATACTGCCCAAGGTAATTTATAGATTCAATGCCATTCCCATTAAGCTACCAATGACTTTCTTCACAGAATTGGAAAAAACTGCTTTAAATTTCATATGGAACCAAAAAGACCCACATTGCCAAGACAATCCTAAGCCAAAAGAACAAAGCTGGACAATCCTAAGCCAAAAGAACATCACGCTACCTGACTTCAAACTATAATACGAGACTACAGTAACCAAAACAGCATTGTATTGGTACCAAAACAGGCATATAGACCAATGGAACAGAACAGAGCCTTCAGAAATAATA
>NW_012115167.1:1167757-1169960 GCF_000951035.1 Colobus angolensis palliatus
GCAAAGACTTGGAATCAACCCAAATGTCCATCAGTGACAGACTGGATTAAGAAAATGTGGCACATATACACCATGGAATACTATGCAGTCCTAAATAAGGATGAGTTTGCGTCCTTTGTAGGAACCTGGATGCAGTTGGAAACCATCATTCTCAGCAAACTATCACAAGAACAGAAAACCAAACACCACATGTTCTCCCTCATAGGTGGGAACTGAACAATGAGATCACTTGGACACAGGAAGGGGAACATCACACACCGGGGCCTGTTGTGGGGAGGGGATTGTGGGAGGGATAGCATTAGGAGATATACCTAATGTAAATGACGAGTTAATGGGTGCAGTACACCAACATGGCACATGTATACATATATAACAAACCTGCACATTGTGAACATGTACCCTAGAACTTAAAGTATAATTAAAAAAAAAGAAAAGAAAAGAGAAGCTACTAATCCTTTAAACTAAAAGGTGGCCCAAAGACTTGTCTTTTTAGAAAATGAGTAGTTTGTAAGGAAAATAGAAAGGACTATGACAAAAGACTAATAAAATTTTATCTTAGAAATAAATGAAGGAAAGGAGAGGAGAAGAGAGGAGAGGAGAGGACAGTAGAGGAGAGGGCGGGGGAGGAACAGGGAGGGAGACAGGGTGGGAAGAAAGGAATGAAGTAAGCAAAGAAAGGAAAAAAAAAGGAGTAAAGGATATAAAAGACATTTTAGAAGAAGGTATACCACTGGAAACAATAACTTTTTACAGAAAACATTCTTCAAACTTTTGACAAAAGATGGCAGAATAAAATGAAAAGAGAATTTTTGATCTATGGTAACACACTGGGACTTTATACAAATAACTAATGTATAAGTTGGAAAAAAACAACAGAATAGATACAACTGAATACCAAATCAGTGCCATGAAAAATGCTCATTTAAAAATCCCAAAAAGTGCAAAGAAAAAATATAAAGAAATTAAATTTTAAAAGACCCATATTTCTAATTAATGCCTCCCAATAGAAAAAAATAAATGCATAAGTCAGAAAAATACAATAGAACAGTTTCCTTAAATGACTAAAACAATTAAACATCAGACTGAAATGGAGCATTTCTGAGATATTCCTAGCAATATGTACGATGGAAGAAGCCATTCAGTAAAATGACTATGGTGAGAAATTTAATTATTAAAATTTACATGTAAGATTAAAATTGTGAGAGTTTAAATACTATGTAAATTAAGTTCAAAATTATAGCCTATTTGCTAAGATCCGTCAAATCAAACAATAGGGAATAATATTGGGCTAGAAAATCAATGATGTCTCTACAGAAAACATTCAGAAAATCACCACATTGCAACACTACCATAGGGGCTATTGCTTAAATAACCAGGTTAAAGAATGATGTATGTCAGATGGGACAGTTCATACTTGTAATCCCAACACTTTGGAAGAAAGAGGCCGGAGGATTGCTTGAGCCTGGGAGTTTGAGTCCAGCCTGAGCAACATAGTGAGACTGTCTCCATAAGAAGGAAACAAGAGGACCTGGAGCAAGATGACTGAATAGGAACAGCTCCAGTCTCTAGCTTGCAGTGCGAGCCACACAGAAGATGGATGATTTCTACATTTTCAACTGAGGTACTGGGTTCATCTCACTGGGGAGTGCCAGACAATCAGTGCTGGTCAGCTGATGCAGCCCAACCAGCGAGAGCTGAAGCAGGGCAAGGCATCACCTCACCTGGGAAGCACAAAGGGGAAAGGAATCCCTTTTCCTAGCCAGGGGAACTGAGACACACAACACCTGAAAACTCGCATAACTCCCACCCTAATACTGTGCTTTACCAAGGGTCTTAGCAAATGGCACATGAGGAGATTATATCCCACACCTGGCCCGGAGGGTCCCACGCACACGGAGCCTCCCTCATTGCTAGCACAGCAGTCTGCAATCTAACTGCAAGGCAGAAGCAAGGCTGGGGGAGGGGCGCCCGCCATTGCTGAGGCTTAAGTAGGTACATAAAGCTACTGGGAAGCTCGAACTGGGTGGAGCCCACAGCAGCTCAAGGAGGGCTGCCTGTCTCTGTAGACTCCACCTCTGGGGACAGGGCATAGCTAAACAAAAAGCAGCAGAAACCTCTGCAGATGTTAATGACCCTGTCTGACAGCTTTGAAGATCTCCCAACATGGAGGTTGAGATCTGAGAATGGACAGTCTGCCTGCTCA
>NW_012115167.1:1176327-1176812 GCF_000951035.1 Colobus angolensis palliatus
CCACAGTGCAATCAAACTAGAACTCAGGACTAAGAAACTCAATCAAAACCACTCCACTACATGGAAACTGAACAACCTGCTCCTGAATGACTAATGGGTACATAACAAAATGAAAACAGAAATAAAGATGTTCTTTGAAACCAATGAGATCAAAGATACAACATACCAGAATCTCTGGGACACATTTAAAGCATTATGTAGAGGGAAATTTTTAGCACTAAATGCCTACAAGAGAAAGCTGGACAGATCTAAAATTGGCACCCTAACATCACAATTAAAAGAACTAGAGAAGCAAGGGCAAACACATTCAAAAGCTAGCAGAAGCAAGAAATAACTAAGATCAGAGCAGATCTGAAGGAGACAGAGACACAAAAAACCCTCCAAAAAATCAATGAATCCAGGAGTTGCTTTTTTGAAAAGATCAACAAAATTGATACACCACTATCAAGATTAATAAAGAAGAAAGGAGAGAAGAATCAAATAGA
>NW_012115167.1:1179883-1223476 GCF_000951035.1 Colobus angolensis palliatus
AATAATAATAATAATAAAAAGAAGGAAACAAAAAGAATGGTGTATTATCACTGGTAGTTATGGCCAATGAGACATAATTGGAAGTCTTCTGGATGGAATTACTAGAAAAGCTACTGTTTCCCTGATTAAGGAGAATGACAAATTCTGGGGATGCATGTGTTTTGTCCCTTGTCCTTCTCCAATTTCTTCTGAATTATGATTCTAGCCTGAACTTGGATTGCCCTCTTGACACCAAGACACTCTACTAATCATTTAATTAGTAGAGTGGAACCGAAAGCTAGGAGTCTGAGTTCTAGTTGATCACACAAAAAGCTATGCTATTCAATAAATAAAACTCTTTACTTATATTGATGTTAACTTTGGACTCAGTTACATGAAGATAAATGTAATTCCTAGAAATTAACTTTCTCAAGAAAATAAAAGGGTAAGAAAGCCTGTCAAAAATATGAAGTCAAATTCTAGAATAAGAACAACAATAAAAATAAATGTAAGTTGGTTAATCACACTTTTTAAGTTTCTAAAAATGAATACTTTTTAATCCATCTAGAGTCTGTTTGAAGCAACACAACCCAAATGAAAAATGTTTGAAAATAGAAAATAAAAAATGCAAATTCAAACAGATGAAATCCATGTTAGCAATATTAATATTAGAAAAACAGAATTTAAGATAAAAGCAACTGAAAAGGACAATGCAGGGTACTGCATGAAAATAAACTAAATTAGAAAAAGAGTGAACTGTTACACACCACACAACCCAACTTAAAAAATGTATTAACCAAAAGTTGATAAAAGAAGGAATACTGAGATATCAAAAATAATTTGCAATTTTTACACATATCTCTCAAAAACCAAAAGAACCATAGAGGAAAAACTGAGAATCCACAATTGATATCAATAACACAGACAAGTTTAATCTAGTAATGTGTTTAATTCTGTTCCCCAAAATAAGATATGCATTTTTTCAAATATACAGGGAATATTTAAAATGTTTTAATGCACAGTCAATAAAGAAATATGAAAAAAGTCCTCTAAATACTCAAAATCAGGCATAACATATTTATAGGTTATAATGCAATAAGGAAACTATCAAAAGACAGAAATATATATAGAAATTAAAAGTAAAATTCTAAATGATTTATAAGCTAAATAGGAAATCAAATTGCAAGCATTTTATTCAGAAACAAGTGTCAACTAAAACCTAACAAAATTAAACTTATGGAATACGCCCAATGAAATACTCTAAAAATTTTTAATGTAATAGTTACCAATTATTTTTAAAATTGCAAATAAGCTAATTATGCTTTCAGATGGAAAGAAGATAAACTCTCCAAATAAGTTTTCTTTTAGAAAAGAACTTTAAAGAGCAGAAAGTAAATATAACAAAGTATCAACAAAGTTGATCAGCATAACAAAATACATACATTCTAGAGGCTAAATAAAATAGATGAACACTTGGTAAGTATAGTCAAATAAAAGAAGAGAAATTTCACAGTAAATGAAAAACTCAAACATATAAAGTGGACCTAATTGTAAACATATTGAGATTCTAAAATTCTAAGAAAATAGCAGTGCCCCTGAAACACTGTTGACCCCGTACGAGAAATCAAATGAGTGGGTCAGTCTAACATATATATGCATTTTAAAATTTCACTAAAATATTAGTGAATTGACTAAATCATATAATAATTGCTATCTTAAAAGTAATATCTCATGATCAAGAATGAACTAGCCAAAAATATAAACATGAGCTCAGAGAAAACTGACCTATGTAATACACTTTATTAACAATCATCTTTATTAATCCAAATCATAATAAAATGTTTTTAAATAAAATTTTGGACTTTTCGTGAGTCACATAAAATTGTATCAAATGAGGAACAGTTTACATTCCAGAAAATGGGAGAAGTATAAGAATAGGAACCTTACCGAATAAAGAAAGCAGATTGAAAATCCACTCATTAAAATATATTTTATGTACCTAGGAATTGGAAAAATGCCCAGTGAAAACACAGATATATTACATTATTTTCACCCATAAAATTAGTACACTTTCTTAATGCTTGAAAGTCAATTTTTGGTGAAGTTAGATAAGTTTGTAGTTGTTGGTGAGATGTAAACTGGTAGATATTTTGGAAAGTATTTTGGAAGTGTGAAATTTTAAGAGAAGACACAACATAGATATTAATCCAGGAACTAAATTTAATAAACTAGAAAAAGTCCATTAATAGAAAAAACTAAATGAAATGTAACCTATTCATCATTGACTATAATGTAGCAGTTTAAAGGATTATACTACATCCAAATATAGTATATCAATTCAAACAACATATTACATAATAATTTTTAAATAGTTTTATAACCTTATAAAAGATACACACATAATATAGGTTTTTAGAACTTGCCAAATACTATATATTTTAGAATAATGTAACCCTTGAGGATTTGCCTTATAGGTAACATTTTGAAATTTTTAAAATTTTACATTTATAAAAAAACAAAATGTAAATATTATGAATATGGAATTAAAAGTTATGCTGTGAAAAATATATATGCAGCTATCTTGGAACAGGCCAATAAAAATTGGAATTGGCAGGAAAAGTTGGAGTAAATAAGTGTAAAATGTGTAGCAGTTCCTCTTGCAAATCATGCTCTGAAAAGAAAACATTACAAAATTTGGTGTTCAGAAATGAAGATTCAAAAAACCTATTTTAAATTGTCACAGTAAACCTATTTAAAGCCATAACTAGCAAAATTAAAAATTAAAAATAAGAATGTAGACTGATGAAATTCCTAGGAGAAATTCCTAGAACAAGAAAAAAAAGGAAACACAAGACTCCTCAATCACAAAACTTTAATTAGTTAATTAATTAGAATTTAGAAAAATGGGTTTTATCAACAAATACAGATGCTCCACTAGTAAGTAAGCAGGGCTTACAATTTAAAATAAATTAGAGTAAACGGGTAAAACATTAAGAATAACTCATATATACAAAAATATTTTTGTTGTTGTTGTTTTGAGATGGAGCCTTGTTGTGTTGCCAAGGTTGGAGTGTAGTGGTGCAAACCCGGCTCACTGCAACCTCCACCTCCTAGGTTCAAGTGATTCTCCTGCCTCAGCCTCCTGAGTAGCTGAGATGACAGGCTCATGTCACCATGCCTGGCTAATTTTTGTATTTTAGTAGAGATGGGGTTTTGCCATGTTAGCCAGGCTGGTCTTCAACTTCTGACCTCAAGTGATCTGCCCGCCTTGGCTTCCCAAAGTGCTGGGATTACAGGCATGAGCCACCATGCCCAACCAACAAAAAGTAATTTAATAAAATCAAATTTATTCCTGAGTTTTAAAATTCTTAGTAAAATAAAAATATAGAGATTTTAAATATGGTAGAAACTTTTTATACCTATTTTATACCTGTACTTTCACCTATTCTCACATATGCACCTTATCAATTTAAAATAAATGTTAAAATAGAGATAACAGAACAGACTCTTTGTAGCAATAAAATACCACATTATGAAAAGGACCTATGGCCTTGCCAGGCAAGGGTTAAGTCATGCATTCTACACTTAAAGAATAAACTACGTTATAACTCCCACAAGGGTTTTTTGTTTTTGTTTTTCTCTAGCTCCTAAACATGCATTGCCCTTGATATAAACAATATTAAAGTAATTTTCAGCTCCACCAGATGCAGACTAACTGAACCCGTTTCACCAGCCATAACTACACCTTTCACTGGACAAGAGACTAATTTCAGTAACTTTCCCCGGATAAGAAGACCACAGACCATGGACTGTTTCTGGCCAGTTCAGAGATTGTGTATTTGCGTGCCTTCACGTCCTGAGAAGACCTTTTAACATATAAGCTCCAATTATAATACGTTTAAATGTTAAGTCTCCAACCCAAAGTGAACATGGGTCATACATTTTGCGCATTTCTGTTCAGTCTGCTTGTGTCAGGACCACCTCCATGAATATTCATAGCTCCTCCTGTAACCTGTTGAATATATATGTTTAGCCAACCTGTTCTGCATAAAGCAAGCTTTTACCCCAATCCCTCCTCCTTAGAAGTGCCTGTTTCTGGTCTTGGCCTGAGGCATGCTCCCAGGCCTGCGGATGGCCACCTTGCAGATCATAACCCTTTATAGGAAATAAAATCTCCTCTCCTTTTCTAAACTTATACATCTTGATTTTTTAAAGTTAACAACCTCTATCTTACCTATTTCTATTATTTTATCACTACAGTCTACTCCCTATATGGCAGCTGAAGGATCTTTCTAAAACTTACGTTACATTATTTAATGTGCTGATGATGTATTCATAATAACATTTTATCTCATTACTGCAGTCAGTAAGGCCCCCATGTGATACATTCCTTGCCAAATTTCTCTGACCCTATCCCCTATCAGTCTCTCATAATTCTTGATACTTGAATCACACTGAAAATAGTTCATTTTTTTCCCACAGGCTAAGACATCTTCAGCTTTTACTTCAAACGCACATTTACAAAGCTCCTGTTTCCATAGAGTTGACTGTTTCCCTTAGACTGGCAAAGATTGAAAAGTTTGGCAATAGCAAAAATCTTGCAAATGCTTGGAAAATAGGTATTTCTATTCACTGCTGATGACCTTGAAAAGTGGTGTAAGTCTTTGAAGGAAATTTAATGATAATTATTGACATCTTAAAACCATATACTCCTTGTCTTAGAAATTTTATTCCTGGGAAGGCACTGAAAGTTTCTACCTATAAAGCTCCCCATGATCCAGACATAGAGATATTTATTGCAGTATGTTTATTGCAGAAAGTTGTAATGACCTAAATGCCCATCAATAGTGAATTGGTTGCATAAATTATGGTATTTTCATATGCAGGAAACTATGAAAATATTTCTAAAGAATAAATTAGATAAATGCCTTAATTTAATAGTATGTATAGAATGATGTTTATATTTAAAAGTTAGTATATATGTGTGTGTGCACTGATGATAACTCAAGAAAATATAAATAGTGGTTATCTCAGGGTTTTACAACAGGGAGATATCAGGTAAATGGAATGGAATTTTATTATCTCTGAATGCTTCACTACTGTTTGTATTTTTTTCACCTTTAATATCTGTTCTTAATGCACAAGTTTATCTATTAAACCCTGTACACATGGTGTGTTATAAATAACAGAAGTAAAATTGCTGAATACAAAGGTATTAAGTCATTTTGGTTTTTGATATGTATTGACAAATTGCTACTTATAAAGTTTGTGCCAAATTATACTCCAAACAAGTATAAAATGTTTTCACTTTCCCAACATCCTTATCAGTTATCAATTATGGATGTTATCAGTTAACTATATACATACACATCACAAATGTGTGTGTGTGTGTGTATATATATATACACACATATGTAATATCTGTATATAGTCAACCTGAAATAATATTTTAACTTTGTATGCTTATTAGGCTTTGAAAAATCACAAAAGCATTGGACATTTGCTTTTAAGACATTCAGTTTATAACTAATTCATAGCTTAGCATTATCCTTAGGTTGAAATAAATGGACTATTAAATATGATTGCCTTTAATAACTGGAAGGTGAATATCTATTGGATTCTTTTACTCCTTCAAATTATATTTCTGTATAATGCATACCATTCTCATTATATACATATGAATTGATTTTCCACACATCTATGAATTACCTCTCCAAATTTACATTCATCCCTCTGAGAAATAATAAAATATATAGTTTATTAGAAGTGAGTAAACTGGTGGTTAGACTATAAACAAAGTAGTAAAACTATAAATGTAGTGTAAAAAAATAAGCATCTTTTCAAATAGCTTCAGGATTACATTATTATTTTTAGTTTATAAAGAAAGGTATTAAATGTCCAAGAAACAACTTATTCTAGAAATGTATTATTATTGGAATTGTAGGGTTTTTGTGATATATTTTTTGAAATTCTGTCCTTGTATAATATTAAATAATTATTTACAGTCACTTCAATATTTTTAATTTTCTTTTTCTCAGGAAGCTCTAAATATACTCATAGATTTTAACATTAATGACAATAACCATAAAAATTTTGACATCTATGAAATAAGTCCCCAGAGCCAAAGGAGCCAGAATTTTCATGCCTTAGAATGAAGGAGCAACCTGAAATGTTGTATTTTGAATCAATCTTTAAAGGTCAAATAATAAATGACAGGGAAAGGGATCACAGCATATGTACTCTCCATGGAAACTCTGCTCTTGATTTCATGAAGTTCCAAACAGGAGTAAACTGACTATCAGGAAGGATGGCAGAGACAAGTACAGCAGTAATGACAGAAAATATTAACAAGCATTCTGACCTCAGGGAAAGCAGCTACCCCAGAGGGAAGCATAATTCTGGAAGAAATTAGGTTTAGAAATTGTACCTGCATGGCATTCAGCTGAGGATGCCAATTCCTCCTGTGTTCCTAAATATTCAGCCAGGAAAAACTGAAGACTGTATTCACTTTGCAATTAGTATGTGTCTTGCTTGAAAATCATGGTAGCAGTGACACGAACAGGAGACAGGGAAATATTGGGTAGAA
Source organism: Colobus angolensis palliatus (assembly GCF_000951035.1). Lineage (NCBI taxonomy): Eukaryota > Metazoa > Chordata > Mammalia > Primates > Cercopithecidae > Colobus > Colobus angolensis. Next base: position 1,186,449 of record NW_012115167.1, read on the forward strand.
GAGGGTGGTCTCCCGGTACTTACAGGCCCAACCATCAAGACTGAAGACCCACAGACCCTAAGTGAGGACAGGCATTTCTGTTTTCATGCCCAAAAAGTTGCCTTTTGGTCTTCCACATACCCTATCCTGCCCCCCTATAAACTGGAGACCTTAGCAGGCACACACCAGCAGCTGGACATTGGAATCAGTAGCCCAGAGACAACACAACAACACAGAAGACAAAGAGAGAAGAGGAAGGATGTCTGGACGCCAAGGGGATTTCAGGCAGTGGTGGTTGGAGAAGAGTCTGGCCACTGGGCAGCCCAACTCCAGGGAAGGACCATCTTCCCACTCCATCTCCTCACTTCTGGCTCCCCATCCATCTCACTGAAAACCACTTCCATTACTCAATAAAATCTTGCACTCATCCTTCCAGCCTACTTTTGATCTGATTCTTCCAGTACACTGGGCAAGAACTCAGGATACAGAAGGTTGTCACACTGTCCCCCTGCCATTGCAATAAGACAGAGAGAATACTGAGTCGATTAACACAAACAGTTTGCAGATGGCAAAGCTGAAAAAGCACACTGTAACACACGTTCACTTGAGCTTTGGGAGTCAGAGACCTCCACCTCTAGCTGCTATGGGGCCAGAAACTGTTTTATTTGTCTTACATCTTGGATATCAGCTCAGCCACAGCATATAGTCCTAATTAAAGTCATGAGGTCCCCATTTTGGCCATAGTCCCTGGATGACATTTCTAGGCACACACTTGGCCAGAATGAAACCCACTACTTTAAAGGAAAGGACTCATAACATGCTGACAGCCCTTAGGCCCAGAATAAGCAGTAATACCCAGGTATTGCATTGTGGACTTTGGCTCCAGGTGAGACCTGGCACATTCTGAGATGTTCTGGCTCTGGGTGAGACCTGGCACATTCCCAGCTATGATGGCTATAATGACAGACTCCTGTTTGAGAAAAGCAGTTGGGAAGTAAGAGAGACTTTGTCTTGCACCTTAGGTATGAGATCAGCTACAGGAAGGTAGAGGATGAAGTGGGCTATTAGGGTCTCAGCTTCTAGGTCTTGCCTCTTTCATGGCATTACTGAACCTTCCCTGGGCCAGAAGGGAGCCCGCTACCCTCAAGGGTGAATGTCAGGCCTGGCAGCATTTACCAGAAAGACACTGAAGAGCCTTTGGGCTTGAAGTGAATATCAGTGGTAACCTGCAGTGCACCTCATGGGTCTGTGATGGTAGTGGCCACATGGTGAAGCTCCTTTGCCTGTAGAAAGAGGAAGGAGGAGTTGGAAGGGCTGTATGCAATGGTTTGTGTGCCAGCTCAGCCACAGTACAATAGAACACAGGTAGATTTCTAAAGTTTTTTACTCCAGACTGGGGCTCTTGGACAGCATTTCTAAACCCATATGAGGTGTAGGGGACTTTGTCACCCTGAAAGTAAGAAAACAAGCATGGCTGGCTTCCCCGCCTGCTGGTCATTGAGCCTGGGGGACTTCAGTAAACACAGGCAGTGGCCAGGTAGCAGATACTGCAGCCCTTAGGCAAAACCCAGTTCTGTGCTGGCTTCAGGTCTGACACAACACGTTTCACTTATTTGTGAGATCTAAAAATCAAGTTGTGAGTACTTGTGTCACCCCACCCACAGCTCCAGGTGGCTCAAAACAGAGAGAGAGACTCCTTTGTTTTGGGAGAAAATAAGAGAACAAGAGTTTCTACCTGGTTAATAATCCAGAGAATTCTTCTGGAGCTAATCCAAGATCAGCAAAGTACACCTCAATGAGTCTAGAAGAATCACAGCATTGCCCTTGGGGTGCCCTCTAAAGTAGATACAGCTTAGATCACAACAGCCAATTCCTTTTGAATGCCTGAAAAGTCTTCCCCAAAAGGACTGATAGAAACAAGCCCAGACTTCAAAGACAACCACAGATACCTAACTTTTCAATGATCACACACAAAAGCATAAAACCATCTAGGAAAGCATGACTTCATCAAGTGAACTAAATAAAGCACCAGGGATCAATCCTGGAGAAATTGAAATATGCGATCTTTCACACAGATAATTCAAAATAGTTCTTTCAAGGAAACTCAAGGGAATTCAATGTAACACAAAGAAGGAATCCAGAATTCTAGCATATAAAATTAACAAAGACATTGAAGTAATTAAAAAGAATCAAGCAGAAATTCTGAAGGTGAAAAATGCAACTGATATACTGAAGAGTCCATCAGAATCTTTTAATAGAATTAATCAAGCAGAAGAAAGAATTAGGAGGAGATAAAGTAAAATATGGAATAATACACAATGAAGCACACCTAAAATACTTAGAAAATAGTCTCAAAAGGGCAAATCTAAGAGTTGCCATAAAGAGAAGTTAGAGAGAGAGATAGGGGTAGAGAGTTTATTCAAAGGGATAATAACTGAGAACTTCCCAAACCGAGATAAATATAGCAATATTCAAGTACAAAAAGGTTATAGAACACCTAGCAAATTTAATCCAAATAAGACTAGCTCAAGGTATTTAATAATATTAAGAATCAAGTATAAATAAAGGCTCCTAAAAGCAGTAAGAGGAAAGAAACAAATAACATACCATGGAGCTCCCATATATCTGACAGCAGACTTTTAAGTGGAAACCCTAGGAGAGAGTGGTGTGATATATTTAAAGTTCTGAAGGCAAACATTTTTTGCTAGAACAGTATATCCAGTGAAAATGCCCTTCAAACATGAATGAGAAATAAAGACTTTTCCAGACAACCAAAAGCTGAGGGGTTTCAAAAATACTAGACCTGTGCTATCAGAAAAGTCAAAAGAAGTAATTCAATCAGAATGCAATGACATTAATGAGCAATAAGAAATCATCTCAGGTACAATGCTCACTGGTAATAGTAAGTATGCAGAAAAACACAGAATATTATAATACTGTAACTGTGGTATGTAAACTACACCTATTCTAAGTAGAAAGACTAAACGATAAACCAATCTAAAAAAATAGTGACAACAACTTTTCAAGACATAGACAATAAAATAAGGCACAAATAGAAACAAAAAAATTAAAAAGTGAGGGAATGAAGTTAATGTGTGGAGTTTTTACATTTTGCTTGTTGGCTTATGCAAAGAGTGTCATAATAAGCTGAAAACAATGGGTTATAATATAGTATTTTCAAGCCTCCTGGTAATCTCAAATCAAAAAACATACAACAGATATACAAAAAAACAAAAAGCAAGAGATTAAATCACACTACCAAAGACAATCACTTTCACTAAAAGGAAAACTGGAGGTAAGGAAAGAAGGACGAGACCACAAAACAGAAAACAAATAACAAAACAGCAAGAGTAAATAATCATTTATTAATAATAACATTGAATGTAAATGAAATAAATTCTCTAATCAAAAGGCATGGAGTAGCTCAATGAATAAAACAATATGTCCCAATGATTTGTTGCCTACAAGAACAAATTTCACCTAGAAAGACACATAGACTGAAAATAAAGGAATGGAAAAAAATATTTCATGCCAATGGAAATCCAAACAGAGCAAGAAAAATTAAACTGATACCAGATAAAATATATTTCAAGACAAAAACTTAAAGAGGAGACAATAATGATAAAGGGCCAGTCCAATAACAGGATATAATTATTGTAAATATATATGCACCCAACTGCATATATAGAACCCAGTTATACAGAGCAAATATATAATCCAGTTATATAGAGCAAATATTCTTAGAGATAAAGAGATTAACCTCAATACAAATAAAGCTGGAGACTTCAGCATTAAACAGGTCATCTAGACAGAAACACAACAAAAAAAGCATTGCACTTAGTCTGCCCTATATAACATATAGTCTTAACAGATATATAAAGAACATTCCATCTGAATGCTCAACATCACTGATCATCAGAGAAGTGTAAATCAAAACTACAGAGAGATATCCTCTTACCCCAGTTAAAATGGCTTATATCCAAAAGACAGTCAATAAATGCCTGTGAGAATATGTTGAAAATGGAAGCCTTGAACACTACAGTGGGAATGTAAATTAATACAACCACTACGGAGAACAGTTTGGAGGTTCCTGAGAAAACTAAAATTCAGTTACCATATGATCCAGCAATCCCATTGCTGGGTATATACCCAAAAGAAAGAAAGCCAGTATATTGAAGATGTATCTGCACTCCTATATTGATTGTGGCACTGTTTACAATAGCTAATATCTGGAAGCAATCTAAGTGTCCATCAACAGATGAATAAATAAGGAAAATGTGGTACATATACACAATAGAGTACTATTTAGCAATAAAAAAGAATGAGATCCAGTCTACAACAATATAGATGGAACTGGAGATCATTATGTTAAGTGAAATAAGCCAAGCACAGGAAGACAAGCATCACATGTTTCACTTATCTGTGAGATCTAAAAAAAAAAATTTAATTTGTGGACATAGAAAGTAGAAGCATGGTTACCAGAGGCTGGGAAGGGTAGTGGGGCACTTGAGAGGGGAAAGTGTGGGTAGTTAATGAACAGAAAATAAAAAGTTAGAAAGAATTAATAAGACCTACTATTGATAGCACAAGAGAATAACTATAGTCAATAATAACTTAATTGCATATTTTAAAATAATTTAAAAATGTTATTGAATTGTTTGTAACTCAAAGGATAAATGCTTGAGGGCATGGGTACTCCATTCTCCATGATGTGGTTATTTCACATTGCATGCCTATATCAAAACATCTCATGTACCCATAAATATATATACCTACTATGTGCCCACAAAAATTTTAAAAATAAATATAAATAAATTAAAAAAGAAAAAATAGAACACAATTGGAAAAAGCACATTACCTGACTTAAAACTATACTGAAGAGCTATAGTAACCAAAACAGCATTGTACTGGCAAAAAAACAGACACATAGACCAGTGGAACAGAATAGAGAATACAGAAATAAATCCATACATCTACAGTGAACTCATTTTTGTCAACGGTACCAACAACATACCCTGGGGAAAAGACAAGATTGCAATTGGATACAGTAGTAGTAGCATTATTACCAATAAGTCTGGTTCCCCAAAAGATGGGGTCTTTCACTGTTCAGTGTTATGAAGCTAATATGTAAAACAAAAAGTGGGCATCAAGCAGTGCAGAATTGATTTCATTGCCATGAAATTGAGAAGGGGGAGACTGGCTCACTAATAAACTCAACTAATGAGGAGTAAGGGGTTAAAATATAGGACTTCTCTGGTGATGGGATTGAATATTAAAAGTGAGAGGAGGAATAGTGATGCCTTTTCTGGAAATGAGTGGTGAACTTCTCGGAATTGGAGTGCTGCCTTCATTTAGTCCTTTTAGGACTTCTTCTGGTCTTTGTTATGGTGACAGATGGAAATGTTATTTAGCATGGAAATGGGATTATAGTGAAGCCTGAGGTCTTTATTAAGTCATTTGATTGGCTGTGCTGGTTCTAACCAATCTCAGCTGGTCTGGTTACAAAGGACACTTTTTTTTCACAGGTGTCTTGTTTCTTAAAGATAAGCAGAATTAGGGCAGGGTAGAAATTCAGCTATGTCATGAAAGCATTACACAGAGTAACAGTTGTAGTAGAAGTAGTATTTTATGTAGTATTATCTTCATAATCATTTGAAGTACTATGAACTTTTTAAGTTACATTGTATAAAAAAACAATGGCTGAATTTATTGCAATAAATCTCATGAGTAGGTTCTAAACAAAGGTAGTGGTAGTGGAAATAGTGAGGAGAGGATGACCTGAGAACTGTGTAAGAGAAGAATCAAACATATTTGACCAGTTGGAAATGCATATAAAATGTAGAAGGAAAAGTTTTATCCTCTAGTTTAGAATTCACAAATAGTAAATTTGGGATATATTTCACAAATAGTAAAACAAAGTGTGTAATACATCATGATATACTCTGATACATTAGTACCTATAATCAGGCTGAGAGCCATATGAGAAGTTGTTTCAAATACATAGCCCTTTTTTTCTACTTTTTTAAAGTATTAAGAATTAGGCATCTCTGTGCTGAGCTGCAGGACAAACAGACCCTGTACCACGCAAGCTCTGCTATTCATTGCACCTGCTGTGCATGCACCTCAATGACATCTTCAAATCTACCTAAGAGCCCCTTTAACATCTTTTTCTCTGAGAGCCTGACTCACCATATCTTTAATAAAACCCTTGTTCACAGGGTGACCATAATGCCTCTGCTCATTTTAGGTGCCTATGTGTTCTTAGCCTAGTAATTATCCTCTTCAAATAGCTCCTTTTTTAACCTGTGCTTCTAACAGCAGAGTTTCTTTGTTGCTATGGATTCTGGACAGACTATTTTGTCAATCCTTGAACCCAATCCTCTCTTTTGCAACAACAGTTATATACTGAAGTCGATATTTTCTTTTACCTCATTTCCTTGTTAATAGACAAACACATATATTGAGAATATACTTGTCTGGCATCCTGCTGAGATTAGTCCTTGGATTTCTGCGGACTTTAATCTTTATAAGTGATCTAGAGAAAGGCAATGACTGTGAACTAACTGGAAATACTAATCAGCCAAAATTGCTGGGGAGGAAAGAAGTAGAGGAAGCTACCACACAACACAGGTGGAGTCCAATATGCCATGTAGCTAAGTGGGTGTGCGGTAAATGGACATAATAAGGAACCATGTGAAGAGCACTACAAATTGGAAATAAATGATTAAGAAATAAGTAACACCATTCAGTTGAAATGCATGAAGTTTTGGGCATAATTATGGATGAGTCACCCTGAAAAGTATTAAATGTGTGAAGCTTCAATTAGACCAGGAAAAGGATAAGACCCACTAAAATAGTGTACTTGAAAACAGACTTGCATTTCAATTTATTTTAACTTTCATTTAAAAATACTAATGAGAGAAGAAATAGAAATGAGGTATCAAGTTTTGCTGTCAGAGACTCATTTAAGAAACTGGAGTGTTTGTGTATGTGTGTTTGGAGTTGAATGCAATTTAAAGTTTTGATACATATATACACTCATAACTACCACCTAAATCAAGATAGATATACACACATTTTTTAATCAACCAAACCTAGAAATTGTTCTTAAATCTTCTTTAAAGGCAACCTCACTTTTTCTGTAGGAAGCTTCATTCAGTTCCTTCTGTATCTGTAGATTCATATGGCATGAACCAGGATTTCATATACGTGAAATAGTATTTGGCCAGCATTTGGCTTCTGAGATTAATTCATACTGTTTGGTTTATCACTACTTCATATCACACCTTTTTAATTTATTATCCCACTGATGGACACTTTCACCATTTTTGTTTGGGGCTATTTTGTGTGTGTGTTTAAAGCTTCTGGGAACATTCTTGCAGATGTCTACCTTTCTTTTTCTTTTCTTTTCTTTTTCTTTTTTTTTTTGTGAGACAGAGTCTCGCTCTGTCGCCTAGGCTGGAGTGCAGTGGCGTGATCTCGGCTCACTGCAAGCTCCACCTCCCAGGTTCATGCCATTCTCCTGCCTCAGCCTCCCAAGTAGCTGGGACCACAGGTGCCCACTACCATGTCTGGCTAATTTTTTGTATTTTTAGTAGAGATGGGGTCTCACCATGTTAGCCAGGATGGTCTTGAACTCCTGGCCTCGTGATCTGCCCACCTAGTCCTCCCAAAGTGCTGGGATTACAGGTGTGATGAAGTCTTTCTTTTTGAACAGGTGTTTTAATTAATCTTAAGAATTGGATCATAGAGTAGGTATTTCCAACTTCGGAAAACCTCTGGGGTTCCTTGGCTTGTGGCAACGTAAGTTTAATCTCTGCCTCCATCTTCACATGACTTTTTTGTTTCTCTGTGATCTCTCCTTTCCTTATGAGAAAAATTAGTCATTGGATTTAGGGCCCACCCTAACACAGTATAACCACCTCTTAACTCAATTAACTGCAAAGACCAAATTTCCAAATAGGTCACAGTCTGAGGTCTCAGATGGTACAAATTTGTGATTACATGATTCAATACACTAGTACTATACACTAATATTATGTAGAAATACCATTTTTTTTTAATGTCCTAGTGTCTCATGACTTTGCTGAAGTTATTTATTAGATACAAAATTTGTCTTATACATTTTTAGGGTTTTTATTTTGCACAATCATGTCTGATCATCTGTGAATAAAGGAAGTGTTACATTTTTCATTTCAGTCTGTATCTTTCATTTTTTTTCTCATCGTTATGCTCTCAAAACAACCTCCAGTACAATATGAAATAAATGTAGTATGGAGAAACCCCATCTCTACTAAAAACACAAAAACAATTTTACTAGGTGTGGTGGTGCATACCTGTAATCCCAGCTAATCAGGAGGCTGAGGCAGGAGAATCACTTGAACCCAGGAGTTGGAGGTTGTAGTGAGCCAAGATCGCGCCATTGCACTCCAACCTGGGCAACAAGAGCACAACTCTGTCCCAAAAAACAAACAAACAAACAAACAAACAAATGTAATCTGTCTATACTTCCTTTCTCCCATTTTAAGAAAAAAAGCAATGGCTGTGGCTTTTTTACAGATGTCCTTTATCATATTAAAGAATGTTATTTCCATTCCTATTTTGTTGAAATTTTTATCACGAAAGGCTGATAGATTTTCCCAAATGCTTTTACTCAACATATTGATGAAAATGATCACTTTTTTTTTTTACTTTGTTAATTAGGTGAAGTGCATGACTGATTTTACATTGTTAAAACATTTTGTATTATCAAGATAAACCATATCTTCTTTATTATTTATGTTTTTGTGCATCCAATTTGCTGATTTTATTGAAAATGTCTGTACCTATGTCCATAATAAATGTTACTCTCTCAGTTTCGTTTATTATAAAGCCTTTGTTCAGTAGGTACCAGGGTTATACTGATCTTATGAAGCAAGTTGAACTGTGTGTTCTCTTATATTCTGAAAGAGTTGTGTATGGCTGGAATTACTTATTCCCTAAATAATAGAAAAAATTCACCAATGAGACTATATGAAACTGGAGTTTCCTCTGATAGAAGGTTTTTGATGAGTTCCATTATTTAATAGATTTGTTCATACTTTCATTTATTCTTTCAGTTTTAAGTGTATTTTATAATAATTTGTCAATTTCAACTAGTTTAATCTATGAAAGGAATTCATAATATTTACTTATTTTAATTTTATTGTTTGTAGTTTCTGTAAGGATGTCTTTTATTTTCTTCCTGATATTGGTGATTAATATTCATAGCGTTTTGACAATTGTATTAATCTTTCCACAAACTAACTTTTGGCTTAGTCAAGCCTTTGTTTTTGTGTTTTAATTTTCTTCTTTTCTGCTGTCATTTTATCATTTCCTTCTTTCTACTATTTATTTGCTTCATTTACTTATCTTTTTGTAACTTCTTGAAAACATTCCCTAAAAAGTGTTGCTTTAATTCATAGACTAAATTTTCGTATGTTGTATTTTCATTCTAATTTAGTATAAAACATTTCCTATTTTAAACACTTTCTCAAATTTTCCTTTGACTCTTGAGTTACTGAGAAGTGTATTATTTCTGTATTCTCAATAGTGTTCCATTGGTCTATGTAACTGTTTTTATTCCAGTACCATGTTGTTTTAGTTACTATAGCTCTGTGATATAATTTTAAGTCAGATAATGTGATTCTTCCAGTTTGTTCTTTTTGCTTATGATAGCTTTGGCTATTTGGGGTCTATTGTGATTCCACATAAATTTAAGATTATTCTATTTCTGTGAAGAATATCATTGGTATTTTGATAGGGATTAAGTTAACTCTATAGATTGCTTTGGGTGGTGTGGAAAATACTGCCCAATTTTTATTTTTCCAATCCATCAGTATGAAATATCATTTTATTATGTTTTGTGTTCTCTTCAATTTCTTGCACCAATGTTTTATAGTTTTCATTATAGAGATCTTGCCCTACTTTGGTTAATTCCTAGGTACTTAATTTTATTTGTAGCTATTATAAAGCAGATTACTGTATTAATTATTTTTTCGGATTGTTCACTGTTGGCATACAGAAATACTTCTGATTTTTGTATGTTGATTTTGTATCCTACAACTTCACTGAATTTTTAAAATCATTACTACCAGTTCTTTTGGTGGAGTCTTTAGGTTTTCCAAATATAGTATCATATCCTCTGCAAACAAAAAAATAATTTGACTTCTTCCTTTCCAATTTGGATGCCCTTTATTTCTTTCTCGTGTGATTGCTCTAGAGAAGAGTTCCAGTACTATGTTAAATAACAATGGTGAAAGTGGACATTCTTGTCTTGTTCCGGATCTTACAGAAAAGGCTTTCATTTTTGCTCCATTTAGTGTGATACTAGCTGTGAGTCTGTTATATGTGGCCCACTTTGTGTTGCAGTATCTTCCTCCCATACCCAGTATTTTAGGGTTTTTATTAAGAAGAAATGTTGAATTTTTACCAATGCTATTTCAGCACTAACTGAAATGATCATATGGTTTTTATCCTTCACTCTGTTGATGTAATGTATAACCATGATTTGATTTGTACAACAGGTCTAGTGTTTTTGAAATCCCTTAGCATTTGTTCGTCTCAGAAAGTATTTCTCTTTCATGTTTGAAGGACAATTTTGTTGAATATTCTATGCTAGGTTAAAAGATTTCCTCCTTTAACAATTTAAATATGTCATACCACTCTCTGCTGGCCTGTAAGATTTTCATCATGAAGTCTGATGCTAGTTATATTGAAGCTTCATTTTACGTTATTGTTTTGTTTTGTTTTTCTCTTGTTACTTTTAGAATCCTTTCTTTCTCCTTGACATTTGGGAGTCTGATTATTACATGCCTTCAGGTAGTCTTCTTTGTATTATATTTGCTTATCCTTCTACAACCTTCTTGTACTTGAATATTGATATATTTCTCTAGGTTTTCGGAATTCTCTATTATTATCTATTTGAATTACTTTTCTATCACTCTCTCTTTTTATAACTCCTTTTAAACTTAGATTTGCCCTTTTGTGGCTATTTTCCAGAACTTGAAGGCATGCTTCATTTTTTTTTTTTTTTATTCTTTTGTCTTTTGCCTCCTCTGTCTCTGTGTTTTCAAATAGCTTGTCTTCAAACTCACTAATTCTTTCTTCTGCTTAATCAATTCTCTTGCTAAAAGACTCTGATGCATATTTCAATATGTCATGTGCATTTTTAATCTCCAGAATTTCTGCTTTTTAATTATCTCAATCTCTTTGTTACATTTATCCAATAGGATTCTGTATTTCTTGTTTATGCTGTCTTTAGTTTTATTGAGTTTCCTCCAGAGTCACTGTTTTGAACATCAGAGCACCAATGTTTATTTAAGACCCAAGGGCTCCTAAGTCAGCTTGTGGTTATAGCTGTCAGTCCAGAATCACTCCCTCCAGGCCAGTGGGCTCTCCTGTTGTCCAGGTTAGGTGTAGAAATGCCATACAGGAGTCAAGGCCTGGAATAGGGGACCCCGGAAACCCACTTGGTGATTTACCTCATTTTGGCTGAGTTGTACCCAGGGTGCATGACAAGGTCCTCATTTACTCTTCCTTCTCCTTTTCTCAAGCAGAAGGAGTCTCTCCCCATAGGCACTGCAGCTAAGAAAGAATGTGCTGAATCACACCTAGAGCCAGCACTGCTCTTATTCTCACCCAAGGCCCACCGTGAGTACTACCTGGCTACTACTACTGATTATTCATGATCCAAGGGCTTTTTTTAGTCAGCAGGCAATGTGTCCTGCCAAGGTCACAGGATCCTTGAGGTGTTGCTTTTCTGGCCGAAAACCTCTGGGCCAGTGGTACCTTTGCCTCAGTTTTGCTCAGGCCCTCTGGCTTGTTCCACCTACTTGGTCAAGAAGGCAGCACTCGGCTCATGCCACTGGCCTGGATCCCATGCCTGCCAAGGGCAAGCCAACCACAGAGTGGTAAGCGGTGTATGAGTGAGTGAGTGTGTGGTCTAGCAACTGTGCACAGCCAGGCACGCTGGCTGTGGTGAGGCGGGCAGTTCCAGGTTCCATCATGGGCACCGGCTTCCTGTTAGACTGCAGCTGGACCAGGAGTACCACAAGCAACTTCTATAGCTGGCACTAGGGAATGTGGTGGTGCCTGGACCAGAGGTTTGGAGATGCCGGGAACCACAGAGCCTCAAAGAGGGTGACACAGCTCTGGCTTGGGGAGCTCCAGCTCTTCTCACCTTCTCTCGTCTCTCCTTCTCTCCTCTCTCCTTCTTGTTGCCCACAACATGGTGAGCAAGGGGCATGTTTCAGTCCTGTGTATTACTGCTCTTTCAACACTGCCTTTCAGTGGGTCCCAAGTTCTTGTCCCACATCCAAGAAAATGAGGTACACGGACAAGTGGAGGGTGAGCAAGGTGAAGAGAAGCTTTATTGAGTGACAAAACAGCTCAGAGGAGACCTGCAGTGGGTAGCTCCTCTCCATAGGCAGGTGTCCAGACAAGAGTCCAGCTCTCAGCAGAGAGGAGACGCACAGTGGGTAGCTCCTCTCTGCAGGCAGGTCATCGGGTCATCTACCTGAGTCTGGCGCAGTTTGGGGTTTTTGTGGACTTCAGAGGGGAGAAAGTGTGTGCTGATTGGTCTATGGGTGGCTGTGAGTGGGCCCAGAAGCAGCACCATAAGTTCTGACTCTGCTCAGCGGAACTGGCTGTCCAGCCTCCAGGTCTAAGGCCATCCCTGGCCTTAAGATGGGGTTTCGCTAGGGACCTGCCCCTTTCTGCCCAGGAACCTGTCACCATTAACCTGCCACCATTAACCTGCCATCCACAGTGCCCATGGCACCCAGGCTGTTCACGCCGATGGGTGCCTGTAGGTCTGTGCCGAGTCACCCTTAGCCTCTCTTCAGCCTCCCTCCCATGGTTTTTGGTGCTCAAAGTCTAGAGGCAGCTGAGGTGGCAGGGAGCTGGCATGTCAGCACTGCCTCGAGCACATGCACACCCAGCCAGGTCATGACAGTGCCTGAGCACAGCCACAACTTCACTCGAAATCTGAGCAGGTGCTGGGAGCAGGGAGAGGCCAAGCAGTGGGAGCAAGCACTTCTGAGCCAGGGGTGGCTTTCCGGACCCCCAAGAGTGTAGAGATGCCGAGGTTTGCAGAGGTGGCTACAGCTGTGCCTGGGAGGGAGGAGCTCTTGCCCCTCCAACTTGGAAGGAGCCAGGCTTCTTCCCATTCCTGGTTCCCACTGACACCATGGAGCATGGAGCTCTGGCTGCGCCTCCCCCACTGCAGCTAGCCTCAAGGGCGGCGGTCGCTCCAGATGGGCCACCGCTGCCATCACCAGGACTGTGTTCTTTCCTCAAGACAGGGGGTTCTCCACAAATACTGCCTGGGAGCTAGGGCCTAGATTAGAGACTTTAGGATGCTGTCTGGTGCCCTATACTGTTGTGGCTGAGTTGCTATCCAAATTGTGAGACAAATTATTCTTTACTTTTCATTCTCCTCTCCTGAGACAGAGGGAAAGGGTCTCTCCCAGAGCTGCGAGCTGCACTGCCTGATGTTGGGGGAGGAGCAATGCAAGCACTGCTTTGACCACTCTAGCTGGTGACTCACTAAGTTGTGAGTGGCAAGGGCTGTTCTAAGAGCTCCTCCCTCTATGGGCAGTGGCTGAGTTTTGCCCTCTGTTGCTTTCCACTATGACAGAACCACACTGAGTTCCAATGCAAAGTCCCACAGTCACTGTGCTCTTTCTCTCCCAAGTGCACAGTTTCTCTCTGTGCCATGCAGCCACCAACAGAACATGCAAGTATGGTGTCAATGATTTAAGACTGTTTCTTCTACCCTCTTCAATATGTTTTTCCTTAATATGATTTTAAAGACAGGTACTGTGATTACTCATCTGATCATTGATTCTTATGAAGATGTGTTTTTGTGTGGATAGTTGCTCAATTTGGTGTTCTTGCAGCAAGGATGATTCCTGGAGGTTTCTATTCAGCCATTTTGCTCTACCTCCGTCTTTCATCTCTTTAAAGATACCATTACATTGTCTTCCTTCCTCCATTATTTTCAAAAGACAGGTTTTCAAGACACCCATTTCTCTCTCTCTCTGTTTTTATCTCTCTGTGTTTTATGAGATGTTGAGGTGTTATTTTATTCTTATTTTATTCTGCTTAAGATTTGCTGAGTACTCAGATTTTTATGTTGCCTTTGCTTTTGAACAAATTTAGGAAAGTTTTAAACAGTTTCTTTTTCTTTTTACTTTTCTTTTTTTTGAGATGGAGTTTTACTATTGTTGCCCGGGCTGGAATGCAATGGCATGATCTCCGCTTACTGCAAACTTCGCCTCCTGGGTTCAAATGAGTCTCCTGCCTCAGCCTCTCAAGTAGCTGGGATTATAGGCATGTGCCACCACGCCGTTTAGTTTGTATTTTTAGTAGAGACGGGGTTTTCTCCATGTTGGTCAGGCTGGTCTCCAACTCCCGACCTCAGGTGATCCGCCAGCCTTGGCCTCCCAAAGTGCTGGGATTACAGGCATGAGCCACAGCGCCCAGCCTATACACTTTAAAAAATCCTTTAAAAAAATCCTTTAAGCTCATTATCTCTTCTCTTTCTTTATAGATTCAATTATAGTTATGTTTTACAAATTGATAATGGCTGACACATCTCAGAAGTTCTGTTTACTTTTTCAACCTTTACACACTTTTTGTGCAAATTATATAATTTCTATTTATCTACCTTTAAGTTTATTGACTCATTGTTTTATCCATACTGGTCATTTTATTTAAGATACTGTACTTTACAGTTCTGTATTTTTTATGTGTTTCTCTTTTATAATGATCTTTTGCTCTCTTTTGACATTTTATGAGCTCTTTAAGTGCTTTCATATTTTTTTATCTCTAGAAAATTTACCTTGCATTTATTAAAATATTTCTTCCTGTGAATTTTTAAATAAAATTTCTCACTTTCTGGGAATATTATCATCTTTTAGATAGTCACTATTTTTACTTCCATGTTTTCTTCTAGAGCAGTTCCTCGATCTTATCTTTTACTACTAATTCAGTGGCACATGCCTCTATATTCACTGTATCTACTTTATTATTCCTAATATTACATTTTGCATTACAATATTTCTACTTGAGCATTGTTTTATATTTCAATAATTTTCTATTTTCTTATCATAATAATTATTCTTATTTATTATGTTTATTTTTAGCTTTCGATCTATATGTGCTGAGGTTTCTTCTTCCAATATCCCTTCTCTCTCCTTCCCACCTTCAAACAATTAGAGAGATCAGCATCAGGGAAAAGGAATTATTCTTGGGTTTAAATCTACCAGCAGTAGTGGTTTAGAACAGGATAAGGGATATTCAGTACTAATTATTCACCCAAAGTCTTTATTCCAGAATGGTTTTATCCAAAAAAATTTTGCAATTAAACAGGTTCCTGCAGTAACATTGAAAGGGAAAATGTTCCACAGCATATTGGGGAGGAAAAATAATTGATCCTAAACAGTTCTTCTGCAATTAATGGTCGCACCCCTTACCCAGCAACACTCTGCACCAGACCAGAATATTTAACCTCCAGTTCAAACAAGCTTTCTTTCCATAGAAAATTTTTTGTCGGTGAAGATGTTGCTTTCTGAATTCTATATTTCTTCATGTAATTTCTTTACAGTTAATTTTGGGTGAAGAAAATAGTCATTTATTCTCATTCTTCTTTCTGAGAAGTATCATATATCTTTCTTCACATATATTTGCACTAAAAGTAGCATATTTCCTGCAATATACTAGATTAGATGTGCTTTTGAGTGAGTGAATAGAGTCTTATCTCCTTTTGATCTTGCTTCTCAGGGGAGTTAGCCTCTTGAGATTTGTGATATTCTTTCTTTGGTGTGGCTACTCTAATTTTTCTGTGTCAATTCAAGCTTCCCTCAAGCATAACACAAAGTTTCTAAGCCAGGTTCCATAAATTTTACACATATTATGCCTCCCTCACTGCTTTTATAGCACAAAATTTATTATTCTTATTCCCTTGGGCTCATATAGGGGAACAAATGACTTTAGCTAGAGAAAATGCGATTTTAATCGATTAGGTAAATTGATTGCTTACATTGAGTCTTGTGACAGAGTAAAATTTATATCCATTGTTAATTATTGAAAATTACATTTAGGAACAAGGAATAAAATACAGATTTTTTTGTCTTTGTGTATGCATGTAGGTGGAGCAAATAATTGTCGAAAACAAGGCTCATATAACAGCAATTCTTTAAAGTTACATTATAGAAAAATAGTTACGTCTAATATATTAACAGCTTAGAGTATCAAAAACTATTTTTATTCTTAATTCTAAAATATCCATAAATATATGTAAATACAATATAAATAATTTTTAAAACACCCTTGTGCCCCTTAGACAAGTAAAAATATAGAAAATTTTTTTTCTTAGACACTTCCTGTTTTATTCTTCCCAATCTCATCCGTTTACCTATCCCACTCTGTGTTAAACAGTAGCCTAACTTCACTGTCAATTGTTTCCTTGCTTTACTTTCTCATTTTCCATCTATATATGCAGCTATAAACAATATATTCTTGAATTTTACCTGCTCATAAAATTTAAATAAATAAAATTATAAAAGTATCCTTACATGAGTGACATCTTTAGCTTACCTTATATTTTAAATTTATATTCATGCAAGTAGTTGCAGTTTTGTATTGTTTTTCCTGAAGTAGACTATTTGCTTTCATGAGTATATTATTTAATGATCTTATCTACTATTTATATCTATTTAGTTACTGATCTTTTGCTAACATGAACAGTGATACTACATATATCTGTCTTTCTGTCTCTTGTACAAACACAAGCATTTCTTTTGGGAGGGCTCCTGGGATGTAAGCATCTGTATGCTCTATTTTACTAGGAAGTGCTAACATTGAAACAATTATTTCATGAATTTTTGCATTCACCTTATATTTCCCAAGCCATCTCAGCTGTCTTTATAGCTGTTAGTATTATTAGTGTAGAATAAATCAAATAAATAGTTAAAATATAATTCACTTCTTGTCATTCTTTATCACTTACGCTATCTCCAAATCAAAGTTATGTCAGGGAGAAGTTCTGGATTATTATACAAGATTCTAAAAATAACACATGGCTAATTTGATCATTTCTGCATTGTTTGTAACAGATATATTTCATATGTTGCACTGCCCAATTTATTCAGCTACAGCAATTGATTCTGATAACATAGACAGCTAAATTAGATTCCCACATATGTTCAAAATCTTCAGTCACATTTCCCTTCTATGGACACATAGGCATTTGGTCTCTATAAAGAAGAACACAATAAACTTTTTATATTTGTACAAAACCATAATTTTGTTTAGGAAACTGCACACTGAAGGAAGATCTCTGCCAGCAAAGATACTTTTCACCTAGAAGTCTTTCATTTGCCCAGAAAGAGATTATGGGGGAGATGAAGTTATCCTCACAGATGAATTAAGACATCTATAAATTTAGCTTTCTGCCTCCTCTTACTAGATTGCATCCCCAAAGTATGTTTCTCTGAATATTATCTGTATAGGATAATCATACTATACTTCATCACAGAATTCATTTAACTTAAAGATTCACTATCAGATTAACAACATTTTCAAGGGTAGCACAAAAGTGTTGTTAAATGTACACACATATTAACTACCCCCAAATTGCATATTATATCTATATAATTATATATTACTTTTTTTCTTCAGTAATACAATTAAAGCTTCAGTTTAAGCATTGCTTACACTCAGAGTCTAAAGATTCTGCCATTCTACATTTGGCCATAGGTGGCTTATAAAAATATGCAAGATATGAATATGTGCATGAATAACAATTCTTTATTACTGTGGTCAGCAAAATATAGGCTGTTGGTCAAATCTGAGATTTGACCTCTTTTTGTAAAGTTTTATTGGAACATAGCCAGGCCCATTCATTACCGTATTGCTTATGGCTGCTTTTGAATTTTAATGCGAATTTTAAGGTTAAGACAGAGATCATATAGTCCTCAAAGCCTAAAATATTTACTATCTGTTCCTTTACAGAAAAAAAGTTTGCTGATGCCTATACTAGTACATCAGGATTGACTATAATTTCAAAGAATGCAGGAAGAAACAAAAGCAAGTGAAATACAACTGTTTCTAAATTTCTTTCTTAGTGTTGTGACTTCCTTTTATTTTTTGTCTTAATTTAGTTATGTATTTCTGGATATTTAACTTCCCTTCTAGAGGTTAGTAAGGTGATTTTTACTGGTTGATGTTTGTTATCTAATCAATAATTAGTCTCACCATTTTAATAGTCACTCGACCTGTTTAAATATTCTGATTACTTTTCTAAGTATATGATGGATTATAGGATTATCTCAAATTATAATAAAAGGTATATGAACATTTAGAAAATAAATGACCAGTTTTCAGCCAGCATTGAAAAACAATAGAAGAAAATCTACAAATATAGGAATTTGCAGAGTAACGGAAAACACCTTTAAGCAGTAAGTCAAATAAGTCAAATGGAATTTGGCCTCAGAGCAAAATTAGATAAAGTTAGAAATGTCACAGCCATTGTTAAAACTGCTGAGTGAGTTTAAGTGTTTTCAACATAATCCTGTGAATTTGACAAAATTATCCATAGAAGACTGACTAAGGGTCTAACTGTGCCATGTAATCTTGATAGGTGAGAAATGTTACCCTCTGGTAAGAAGATTTGGAAGTCTGTACACATTTCACAATGCCCTATTTCCCTTAATACAGTAACAAGAGAAGCAGGTGTCAAAATTGAGTCTCCAACATCCTGAGTTCCTAAATGACTACACGTGCTGATCCACAGGCACAAGCAAGATAACATTGGTGAGCATTATTGTGTTAAGCCATTTAGATTTTGGATTTTCTTTGTTCCATCAACATAAACATAGTCTACCTTTACTCCAACCATTACCAATCTCATTTTATTATATAAACTATGAAATTTGGTGACTCCTAATGGCTTTAATCATATGCAAGAAAGGTGACAGGTGGTTTGTAAATATTAAAATTTTATTTGAATGTTGAATCATAGCATAATATTTTAAAGAAATATTGAATAGCAATTATCAATCCCCTTCAGACCTAGACTCACAGGAACACATGTAAAGTCATCCAAATTGGGTTTATTATTCATTGCCATGAGGTGGACACACAAGGGGAACTGTGATGTCTCAGTAAAAAGGTGTTTACAAAGCTATTATAGGATTTAGAATTGTTAAGTGATTTGAGGGAGGGTGTAGAGAAATTTGCTGTAGATTGGATGCTGTCAGGAAGTAGTAGCAATCTATGATGGGTTACCTCAATAAATCCTATCTAGACAAAGGGGAGATTAGAAAAAGGATAAGGTTTTACTCGAGAAATGAGTAGCAATTTCTCCTTTTGGAGAGGGATGTTTGGTATTGTGTGGGTAACAGAATAAGTGTGTCTGTGACTATGCATAGAGAAGATTATGAAGTGGTCCTTCTGTATCTCATTTTATCTTGGTCCCATAGTAACCTTGTCTTAGATTGGTATTTTGTGAAATTATTTATATATTAAGAGAATATCCTGGCCTACTCTTGAGTGCAAGGCTAAATTCCAAATTTACATAACTCTTTTTTCTTTCTCAACTTAAAAATGCAAATTTAAATTTGAAAAACCATCCTGTGAAGTATCACCAAGAAAATAACACAACCATAGTTCTAATAGGGTAGGAAAAAAATGTTTATATTAAGATATGGCTTATGTGGGTGTAAGTACAGGTAAAGATATTTACAATATACTGTTTTCCATGGAAGAGTGTAACGTTTTCTCTTGATATGAGTAATGAGATCTAAACTCCAGAAAAAGATGTAGTGTTTATATCATAGAATACATAAAATATGGTATGTGTTAATGGATAGCCCATAACCTACATAATGGTTGGAATGGCATTAATAAGGCATTGGGAATGCTGTTGTTGATACTCCTTGTGAGAATTCCTGTGTTAAGTGCTGGGAAGACAGTTGGGTCCTGAGCCACCTGGCCTATTATGACTATTATGATGAAACATATATTAGCTTTCCTTTTTTTCCAGATAAATGTGAAAAGGAGAAATAAAATAAAATCTATCAAATAGCAAATTTAAACTTTTGGTATACAGTGGTGTTAAAATCACTATGTCATTATTAAAAATCATGGACTTTTAAACATTTTAAATTGTATTTTGGATAGTCCTACTCTATAATTCTAGTTTTTTGACATTATTTCTATTTCAACATTCAGGTCTATACTCACACATTTACTTTTCTTCTTTTGGAAATTTTATTTAAAGGATAATAAGGATAAAAATCAAACCAAAATTACAAAGATAAAGGCAATATGAAGAGAACTTTCAGTGGACAAATAGTTTGATAATTTTCTGGATGGCAGAAAGTAGATTGAAGAAACTAGAATATCTTAGGGATCAGAAGTAGGGCTGCCAGATAAAATACAAGAATCCCACTTAAATTTAAATTTCAGATAAGTAAAACCTTTTTAGTATAATATCTCAAATATTTTATGAGGTATAGCTTATAATAAAAAAGTAGTGTAAGTATGTTTCTTGCAATATATGGTGTCTTTATTTTAAATTTTATGTATTTACTCCTTTACTTATACCTTTATTTATCTAACAGTCCTAGTCCAAAGGAAACTGCTATTCTGAGAGACATCTGTGAAGATTGTTAATTCATAAATTTCAAATAAGATGGCATTGAAAATGTAACAGTCACAGAATAAGAAAGTAACCTTGGATATGTAATTGCTGAAATATAGAGGTGAATAGTATAGAAGTGAATATGAAAAGTAATTCCTTCAGAACATGACATAGACATGGCAAATATGAGGGAAAAAATGAAGTTCCAGTGCAAGAGTTGGCTCACTCTGACCCATAGGCTAATGCTGCCTACTGCCTGTTTTCATTTGCCCTGCAGACACCACTTAGGTGGGTTAGTACCGCAAGTCCCAGAACCCCAGGCAGGGCATCCCAGTTTGTACGTTCCTGCTCCATTCCTGCCTGCCTTTCCAGGTGACAGCCTGGAGTGCTCAAGCTCTGGACTGATTACCACCTCTATGTGGGAGACTGTAGTTAGCAATTACTAGGCATCAAGAAATGAAATCTTGGTTGAGTAATCAGGGACTCAGAAAATTTTCTCACCTCTAGCTTCTGTCCTAGTTGTGAAAACTGGGCTCTCCTGAGAGAGAGAAAGGCACATCTGGACCAGGCTGTCACTGAGTCAGTGAGTGAAACTAACAGAGTGGCTCTTGGCCCCACATCTCATCTGCCTCATCCACACATTCCTTTTTCTTTGGATGGTGGCTCTATGTTCTTCATACCAAAATGTCTCCAGATTCCAGCAACTGGGTGCAAAGTATGTCTGCCACTTGTGGAGTCCATCCCAGGCAAGTAAGGGTGGGTAAAACAGCAGTTTCTTTCTCATTAAGTAAGCAGCTACATAATATCCTTGATGCTGCCACTTCAGTAGTAAAAACCACAGCCAAGAATAATGAAAAAATTAAAACGTTTTTAGACACGCCAGAACACATTTTTATTTTAAGAAGTTACTTAGAGATGTAAACTAACGAAGAAGACATAATAAGAAAGCAGCAAAAAATATATCTCAGTAGAGTAGTGAAGAGAGAATTAATTATCCATGGATGATAAATCTGCCACATTCTATGCTCTATAAGTCTAGAATTGGTAAGGGATGGAGGACTCTGAAAGAGAGGTTTATGTGAAAGAAAAATAATATTCCTTAAAAATTGGTATAATTGAGAGTTTGGAAAATGGAAATATGCTGGAATTTATTAGGGGATCATAATAAAAATTTATTTGAACTTGATATTTGGCTCATTTTACATTGAGTAAGAGTGCTTGAACTGTAGATAAGTCAATGAAATTTTCACACACTGCTGCTGCGGCAAAGAAAAATATTTATAGTATCAATATAATTTGACATTGTTTCTTTTGTAACTTGCATAATCATGCATTAGTAAATCACAGAAGAATGAATTATAGGTATAAAACAAAATAGAGTTCCTCATACTATAAGGCTTTCTATGAAGAGAGAGATTAATGAAATGAGCTGAATATAGAACAGACAACTAGAAACCTAAGAACTAACATAGACTTAAAAAGACAGAAGCGTCACACAAATTCCTCAAAGAAAGGAAAGGCTGCTTCATTTCTAATAGCTGAGTGATTCAAAGAAGCTGTATGAAAAAGTTTGGACAGTGGAGTGTTTGATGCTACATTATCAGTATCTATAAATTTTATTAATATTAAACACAATAACCTCTTGCTTTCAAGTGCAACAATTTGAAAAAAGTTCTTATTGGTGCTACTTTTAGAAAAGGACATAACATGATAACAGCAACAGAGATTTTATTTACTGATTGGTTATTATGTCAAAAAATATATAGTTGAGGAGCAGAACAAGATGACATAATGTAAGGCTGCACTAACTGTCCCCCCACCTCTGTCAGCACATGCCTGCAAAGACATCAATTTAACAGCTATCTACCAAAGGCATCTTTATAAGAACCAAAAATCAGGTGTGTACTCACAGTACCTGGTTTTAACTTGATATTGCTGAGACACTGAAGGCTAGGAAAAACAGCCTTTAATCACTGACACAACCCCTCCCCTATCTCCTGGCAGCAGCCACATGCTGTGGAGAACATTTCTGTGCACTGGTTATAGGGAGAGTGCAGCAATTGTGAGACATTGAACTTAATGCTCCCTATTATAATGGAAAACACAAGTGAACCAAACTCAGCTGATGCCCACCCACAGAGGGAGCATTTAAACCTCCCCTACCCAGAGGGGAATCTCTGATCCCAGGAGTCGAAATGTGGTTCCCACAAGCCTTACACTAAAGTGCTCTGGCTAACAGAATAAACTTGAAAGGCAATCCAGGCCACAACGACTGCAACTCTTAGACAAATCCTTGTGCTGAATGGGGCCCAGAGACAGAGGACTTGGTGGGGAGGGTGTCAGGGGACACATAATTCACTGGGAGACTAGCCAGGGAGGCTAAAAGAGTGCTGGTATCACTCCTCCCCTAACCCCAGGCTACACAACTGACAGGTTCAAAGAGACCCCTTCTATCTACTCGAGGAGAGGAGAAGAAAGAGTGAGGAGGACTTTATCTTATATCCTGGACTCCAGTACAGCCACAGCAGTATAGGACACTGGTCAGAGTCCCGGGGCTCATTTTCCAGGCCCTGACTCCTAGATAACATTTCCAAATACATACTTGGCTAGAAGGGGACCTGAGCCTTGAAAAGATGATCCCAGTTCTGGCAGGATTCATTACCTGCTAACTGAAAAGCTGTTGGGCCCTGAATAACCAGCACCAATAACAAAGTATTACATTGAAGGCCTACTGAGTGAGACTCTGAGACTTGCTGGTTTCAGGTGAGACTCAGCACATTCCCAGCTACAGGGTAAGGCTTCTTTCACTTGAGAAAAGAAGAGGTAAAAGTAAAGGTGACTTTGTCTTGCACCTTAGGTGCCATCCAGCTCAGCCCCAGTGGGGATAAAGCACCAAGCAGGCTCTTGGGGTTTCTGATTCCAAGACTTGGCTCTTGGACAGCATTTCTGGACCTGGGTCAGAGGGAGCCCACTTCCCTAAAATTTGAGTCCCAGGCCAAGCAGCATTCATCACAAGATGACTGACGAGCCCTTGGGCCTTAAGAAATGTTGACTGTGTTCTGGCAGTACTCCCCATGGGCCCATGGTGGTGATAGACATGGCATGAGGCTCCGTTGCCTTTGGAAAGAAGAGAGAAGAGTGGGAAAAAATGCATTTTATGGTTTCACTGCCAGCCCAGCCTCAGTACAATAGAATACCACATACACTTCTAAGATTTTTGAATTTAGTTTCTGACTCC
Organism: Colobus angolensis palliatus; assembly: GCF_000951035.1. Taxonomy (NCBI): domain Eukaryota; kingdom Metazoa; phylum Chordata; class Mammalia; order Primates; family Cercopithecidae; genus Colobus; species Colobus angolensis. The sequence goes on from NW_012115167.1 coordinate 1,210,334, forward strand.
AGGTCAGCAACTCTGGACCCACCCAGGACCTAGGGGATCTTGTGAACATGAAATGAAGAACACAAGCTTGGCTGGCTTTGCCACCTGTAGATTGTAGAGCCCTGAGTTTTTGAATGAAAGTAGGCCATAGCCAGGGAGTGGTTATGGCAGGCCTTTTGTGAGACCCAATGCTGTGCTGACTTAGGTCTAACCCAGCACAGGCCTAGTGTTGATGCCTACAGTGTTTCTTTTGTCACTTCACCCCCAGCTCCAGGTGGCTCAAAACAGTTTCTTTGGGAGAAGGTATGGGGAGAGAACAAAGAGTCTCTTTCTGGTAACCCAGAGAATTTTTCTGGGTCTTGTCCAAGACTATGAAGTACTTCTACGAGTCTGCAAGAACCAGAGTGTTACTGTGTTTTGGGTGCCCCTTAAAGCAGATACAGCTTAGATTACAACACTCAAGTTGTATTAAATATCTGGAAAGTTTCCCAAGAAGGGCAGGTAAAACCAGGCCCAAGTGGAGAAAACTACAATAAATACCTAACTTTTCAATGCCCAGAAACAAATGAATGTCTACAAGTATCAAGACTATGCAGGAAAACAGGATGTCACCAAATGAACTAAATGCATCAGGGACAAATCCTGAAGAAACAGACATATGTGATCTTTCAGACAGAGAATTCCAAATAACTATGTTGAGGAAACTCAAAGAAATTTAAGGCAACATGAAGAAGGAATTTAAAATTTTATCAGATATTTTAATAGAGATTAAAATAATTTGAAAGAATCAAGCAGAAATCCTAGAGTTAAAAATGCAATGACATGCTGAAGAATGTATCAGAGTCTCTTAATAGCAGACTTAATCAAATAGGAGAAACAATGTGTGGGCTTGAAGACAGGCTACTTGAAAATATACAGTCAGAGGAGACAAAAAAAGAATAAAAAGCAATGAAACATGCCTACAGGATCTAGAAAATAGCCTCAAAAGAGCAAATCTAAATTATTGGCCTTAAAGAGGAGATACAGAAAGAGAAAGGGGTAGAAAGTTTATTCAATGGGATAATATCAGAGAATTTCCCAAACCTAGAGAAAGATACCAACATTGAAGTACAGGAAGGTTATAGACTACCAAACAGATATGACCCAAATAAGGCTAACTTAAGGCACTCAATAATCAAACTCTCAGAGTTCAAAGATTTAAAGAAAAAGAGAGAGATTCTAAAAGCAGCAAGATGAAAGAAGCAAATAACATGCAATTTAGTTCCAATATGTCTGGCACCAGACTTTTCAGTGAAAACTTCATAGGCCAAAAGAGTGGCCCACAAAGACATATTTAAGGGGTTGAAGAAAAATAAAAATGAAAACAAAACTTACTTTACAATAGTATATCTGTGAAAATATGCTTCAAACATGAAGGAAAAAAAAGACTTTCCCAGACAAACAAAATATGGCAGATTTCATCAACATAAGATCTAACTTACAAGAAGTGCTAAAGGGAGTATTTCAACCACAAAGTAAAGGATGTTAATAAACAAAAGAAATTATCTGAGGGTACAAAACTCACCAGTAATACTAACTACACAAAAAAACTCACAGAATGTTATGAGTGTAATTGTGATGTATAAACAAACTACTCTTAAGTAGAAGACTAAGTAATGAACCAATCAAAAATAATAAATAGGCAAGTCACAGTGGCTCACACCTGTAATCCCAGCACTTTGGGAGGCAAAGATGGGCAGATCACGAGGTCAAGAGATCGAGACCAGCCTGGCCAACATGGTGAAACCCTGTCTCTACTAAAAATACAAAAAATTAGCTTGGTGTGGTGGTGTGCACCTGTAGTCCCAGCAATTCAGGAGACTGAGGCAGGAGAATAGCTTGAACCCAGAGGCAGAAGTTTCAACATAGTATTGAAAGTACCAGCTACAGCAATCAGACAAGAGAAGCAAATAAACGGCATCCAAATTCAAAAAGAAGAAGTGCAATTATCCTTTGACCTTATATTTGTAAAAACTTACACTCTACCAAAAAAGTATTAGAACTAATAAACAAATTCATTAAAGTTGCAGGATACAAAATCAGCATGCAAAAATTAGGAATATTTCTATATGCTAACAGTAAACAATATGAAAAAGAAATTAAAAAGCAATCCCATTTATAATAGCCACACATAAAATTAAATACCTAGGAAATAATTTAACCAAAGAAGTAAAATATCTCTATAATAAAAACTATAAAACATTGATGAAAGAAATCAAGGCACCAAGTAATGGAAATATATTTCATGTTCATAGATTAGAAGAATCAATGTTGTTAAAATGTCCATACTACCCTAAACAATCTATAGATTCAATGCATTTCCTATGAAAATAACAAACATTCTTCACAGACATAGAAAAAAAAATCCTAAAATGTATACAGAACCACAGAAGTAAAAATAGCCAAAGCTATCCTAAGCAAAAATAACAAAAGTGAAGAAATCACATTACTTGACTTCAGATTATACTACAGAGCTATAGTAACCAAAACAGCATGGTACTGGCATAGAAATAGACACATAGACCAATAGAACAAGATGGAGAACCAAAAATCCAATCATACACCTAAAACAAACTCATTTTCGGCAAAGGTGACAAGAACATACACTGAGGAAAAGATAATCTCTTTAAAAAATTGTGCTGGAAAACACTCTATAGGAAAATAATCTGATTAAAAATGGGCAAAATATTTGAATAGACATTTTTCAAAAGAAGATATACAAATGGCAAACAGGCATATGAAAAGATGCTCAACATCATTAATCACTAGAAAAATGCAACCATAATGAGATATCATCTCACCCCAGTTAAAATGACTTTTATCCAAAAGACAGGCAATAACAAATGCTACTGAGGAGGTAAAGAAAAAGACACCCTCACACATTGTTAGTAGGATTGTAAATTAGCACAACCACTATGGAGAACAGTTTGGAGGATCCTCAAAAAACTATAAATAGAGCTACAATATGATCCAGCAGTCACACTACTGGGTATATACCCAAAAGAAAGAAAATCAGTATATTGAAGAGATATCTGCACTCCTACACTTGTTGCAGCACCGTGCACATTATCCAAAATTTGTAAGCAACCTAAGTATCTATCAATAGACAAATGGATAAGGAAAATGTAGTACTTACACCCAGTGGAGCTCTATTCAGTCATAAAAAAGAATGAGATCCTCTTATTTGCAATAACATGGTTGTAACTGGAGGTCATTATGCTAATAAGCCAGGCACAGAAAGACAAATGTCTCGTGTTCTCACCTATTTGTGGGATCTAAAAATAAAAACAATTGAATACATGTAGTGAGTAGAGGACTTGTTACCAGAGGCTGGTAGTGGGAGGACAGGGGGAGAGATGTTTAATGGCTACAAAAAAAAAAAAAAAAAAAAGTAGAAAGAATAAAGAAGTAGTATTTCATAGCACAACAGGGATGTTACAGTTAATATAATTTTACATTTTAAAATAACTAAAGGGCATAATTGCATTGTTTGAAACCCAAAGGATAAATGCTTGGGGGGGATGAATACTCCATTTTACATAATGTGATTATTACACATTGTGTTCCTGTATCAAAACATCTCACGTACCTCATAAATATATATGCCAACTATGTACCCGCAAAAATTAAAAAATTAACAAAACAAAAAATCACAAAAACAAATATATAGTGATTCTTTTACTTTTTAAATTTTATTTTGCCCTCACAATGACTGAATAAATATTATGATTCTTATTTTCATGTAATGAAACTAAGGCTCTGAGAGCAATACCTTGCCTAAGATTATGAAGTTGTCAAAAAAATAGAGTCATGATACAAACTTAGATGTGTGTGATGCCTGAGAAACTAAATATAAAAATGGAAAATGTCACGTTTGACAATAGATCTCACACCCACCACCTCTGTAGCAACCAGCCTGAAGAAATCAGACCATAAGCTCTTCAGCAATTATCCCAGAATCATTAGGACTTGGTAAATGACTCCTAGCTTCCCTATCCTCACTCCCCTGTGTCCAACTTAGGGCCAACCAGAGAAAGCCAATTAGGCTCCCAAACCAATCACATAGGATGCTCCACATCAAATGTGCTCACTTTCAACTAACCCATACCAATAATTTCCAAGCAGGGCATCCCTAAAACCTTCTCCCTCTCTTTTTTTTCCCCACTATAAAGCTTTCCCACTTGCTGCCTGGCTGAGTCGGCTATATTAAAGTGGTAGATGCTAACTCCTTTGCTATAACAAGCTCTGAATCCTCTGTTCTCGTTAGGATGTGTTGCATTCATTTATACATAACAAATTCTGTAATTTCAGCCACAATGCAGCAAGGTTTAGATTTCTAATTTAATTGATTAGAAATTTCTAATTTAATTGAAATTAAATTTCTAATTTAATTAATTGCTAGTTTTCTTAAAACTGATTTGTGGAAGGCAAAATTTTACAGACAAAAATAAAAAGGAAAATATTTAGAGGAGCTTTTCTCCCCTTAGATAATTTGGAGTGGTAAATTGTGGAAAAATACAACTGCAAATAATTATTCTAATCCTTAAATTGACTTGTGTGGTTAGAGAAAAATACCCAGAGCCAAATGACCTTCTATATTGTATTCCTTGGCTCCGTACTACGGCTAGTACTGTTACAGATCAAAAGCAGTAGCAGTGCTCAGATGTAGCTGAAGACTGTGTTAAAGCAAAGTGTTTTCTGACTCTCTAGTAGCTTTCTCCCCGCAAATGGAATGAAACACAGCAGGAACTAAAAGAAAGCATCTAAATATTGCCAATAAAGGTAAGGTGTATGGAGAAAAAAAAATTAAAGGGAAATGATGACAATGGTATCAATGTGTGAGGTATGAGTCCGACAAACTAGGAGAGATTCAATCTCCATCCTTTCCTAGAGTAGGTTATCTTAGGCCACTCAACATTTGATTTATTTGCAGAAGCCAGTATTTATTTCTCAAATGATGTTCCTGAGAAAATCAGTTTCTCCAGAGGTTATGATGTGCTCTCTAAAAGGCAGAAGATAGTCTCTTTTCAAATGAAATGTGAACAACTGGGTTACACAAGTTTGTACAAGTTTCTTGCCTATATGACTTCCATGAGTTTTTAATACATAGGAGTATATGACCTGAAAATATTTCCTCACGTTTTCACAGTTCATTTCATAGGATCTTGTGTTTGAAAAACATAGTTGAACTAATATTCTCTTCACTGGGAGCCATCTTAACATCCTAACTGCCTTTCAATATTCTACTGCACTAAAACATGCAGAATTCCAAGTCTGAGAAAGAGCCAAGGAATTACCTTTTAAATTTTTTATACAAAATGCAATTGTTCATCTTCAATTTGGTGCAAGATGAAAGAAAGAAGATCCTGGTGTGACAGTGTGGATCAGTGATTAAAGGCTGGGGACATGAAGCCAGACTGTTGAGTTTGCTGTTTTGTGACTTTAGGTAAGTTCTTAATCACTTCATGCCTTAGTTTTATTTTCTATTGAATATTATTGAGAGGATCATATAAAATAAATTACTATATGTTAAGTGCTAAAAATGTTACCTAGCTAATAATTTTCATTGTCATCATCAGCTTTATTATTAATTACCATTCTCTGGGAACTATGAGTGATAGACCTAGAACATTCTGGATTTTCCCTTCCTCTGTGTTTATTCTAAATAAGTTTAGCTTTTGATGATATACAAAATCATATGTGGTGTTTGAGGATGGGTGTCAGAAGAGGTGGGGGCTCATTTGTAAGTCATGCATTTCATTCCCTTAGTACCCTTTCTCGCACTAAGAAGATGGGTAAAATCCTCTAGTTACCATCCACTGCACCATGCCTCCCACCTTAGAATGTCGCTCACTTCTGTAGGATGATGTCAAAAATTGGAGGCAAGTACAATGTACTTGCAATGTACATTGTACATTCTCAGTACAATGGAACTGAGAACCACTTCCCCGGAGCAGCTCTGAAACCATTTGAAGCAGAAAGTTCCTCTAGTAAGTCTAATGTGTTAATTTCCCTGCTAATGTGTTTGAATTTAGGTCATTCCATTAACTGAAGGGGGATTCACTCTCCTTTTGAAAGATTATGTTGATTTATATGTGTCTAATGCAATTATTGTATATTAAATCAGCAGTACATTAAAAATGCCATACCCTATCTTTTCTCAAAGTTTCTCCTTCACATTGGTGTTGTGATAAATATCAATGCCAAAAATTAAGAGTTATTTATTCTAACACTCTATTTAAGCCAGCACTGACTTCAGAATCCAGTTTATTCAGTCCAGTTTTTGCTATAGAATTAGAACTAATGAGCAACATTTGAATTACATTTTGCAGCTATTGTACTACAAAATTTCTCATTCTCCTAACATATTGTAAGCTATTTTTGTGCCTTTCTAGCCTTTAAATACCTACCTTACTGGAAGGTAATCCATAATAGTTACTAGTGTGTTGCTCTGTCAGGGTACAGGAACTAATAAACCTTGAAGGATTTAGAAAGCAGCAGATTCTAATAAAGCTCTTTTATCAAGTTTGTTTGGCAGGTTAAATTACTCATTCTTATAAATATCAGAGACTAGTTCATCCCAATAGTGAAAGGTCACCTTAAACATCTCTGTAAATAATTATAAGTCTAAAAGCTTGCTGTTGAAATAGCTGTTTTAATCAGTCTACTCACTTCTAAGGACATATCAAGGCAATATAATCGGTTTCAATGACAATATTTTTAGTATCTCCTGAAGCTTAAATCATTATTCATGGGAGGAAGAAAGTCAGTAATAATATTTGAGACCATTTTTAATAACTTAATTTACTTGACTGTTACCTCTTTCCTAATCCCTTTTTTTCTTATCAACTCTATTTTCTAAAGATGTGATGAGAGCTATCAAAAATGTTTCACAAATGCTTGTGTGTAAAATGCATATTTGTACTTAAACTTTAACTAGCAATGAAGTTAACCTTCACCTCAGATTAAACCACAAAGTATATCCAGCTTCCCACCTTGGTCTGTGTATATTTCCTTTTTTATATCCCATAAACTTAAAATATATTTGAAATAGAATAGTTAATACATCTTTATATCACAACCATATGATATTAGCAAGGTTATAACTTTATCCACGACTATAATTTTACTTTCGTTTTTTGTTTACTTTGCTTAGGGCCTGAAACCCCAAATAATAACAAGGCTACAAACATTTAGCACACTGCAGCAGTGTAACAAGGTAGAAAATAATATATATTTGCAAAATACAAGTATTTCTCTATAATTCTGTTTATATTATTCAAGCTAACCTTTGATATTTTTCCCCATTTGACTCTTCATTAGAAATTATTCTGGAGGGTAGATACAAAATAAGCTGGAATGTTGTATTATATATGACCATGTTTAGTTATCCATAACAGTATGATATGGAAGAAAACAGGAAAACAAAGCAAAATTATTTTTATTACCCAAATTCTCACTAATTCTGATCTTCACTGCAAGAAGAAAACAAGCATTTTCTGTATGATAAAAACTAGAATCCAGGTACTAGTAAGAATGACAACAAATATGTTCCTTGCCTTCACCTTCAAAATAGACTTAATGAGACTTAATATCTCTTCCTAATTCTTCTTGTTTTTTACTATTTCTCTTTTTCTAATCTTCACTTGATGTGGTAAGTTTCCTGAGATCTCAACATTTATATTTTTATTTTTCCTCCTATCCCATAAGAATTCTCATCACATGCTAATTCATTTATTTAATTATATCATGTGGCAATTTTCTTTATTTTAAAAGGGTCTGAACTCACAAGAAAATCTCAAAATAAAAGGCTGTAAAGCTTAATAAAATATTATTGAATTAGTTTCAGAATGTAGTATAATGATGTTGGGAATCCAAACCTTATGAAAAGTATTTGAGTTCAAGTCTATAAAATGTTTGAGAAATTACCTCTAGAAAGATAGGCTGTTTGGCTTATAGCTAGCAGATAATTTTACATTAACAGAATAAGGAAAACATACAAAAAGATACATCACTAACACTTTTAAAGGGCTGAAACTATATATGTATAACCTTGAATATTAATTTAATACACTCTGAATAGTGGGATAGTAGAATAAATATAGAAAAGATTTATGAAATTTATATTTACCTGTTATTAAGTACCATGATGGATATATTTCTTGCCTTCACCTTCAAAACTGACTTAATCAGATTTACTAATATATCCTCTTGGTTCTTTCCCCTTTTAACTATTTATCTTCTTCTAATCCTCTCTTGACCTGGCAACTTTGTAGTGACTTTATTACTACCAAATTATTTGCATGTTTAAGAATAGAATTTATAAAATCAACAATTAAAAAAACATTTTAACAATTCAGCTTAAAATATATTGATATAGTATGTCTTAGAAATGAATACAATCATAATTGTGCAATATTATTTATCACTTAACCCTCTCATGACTAGAATTGACAGTTAGATGTACCTAGAAATAATTCTACAGTATGCTGTAAAATCTTGATGAAACTAGTTACAAATCAGTCAATATCACAGTTGCTTATGCTGATAAAAATTCAAAGTAATATCAAATGAAACCTAGGATCTCAAACTTATAGCATAGTATAGAAAACAACCTAGAAATCATGTGTTGAATAAAAACATGTAGTTCAAATTCTTCACCTACATGAAAATGCTTGTTTACACATATTGGAGTGTCACCATCTCTGATCACCCATACTTCAACTTAAAATAATGGTTTGGCCTTTACTGCAATTAGACTGCAAAGTCTAATCCAGTTTTAAATGATGATGTAATAAGCAGCTTGGAATAAATACCAATGTTATTTTTTCCAACATTTGCTTTGACAAAATAGTAGAGAAAATAAGGATTTCTCTCTCAACCTGTTAGGCCAAAGATGACCCAAGTTAACCAACAATAAATGTATAACCTTTGTAGTTCTCACAGAAAATATTGGTAAAGTAAGTATAAAGGTTTAATGAAATCATAAAAGTGGGGCATGATGCAAAGAAAACCATTTTATACCCACAGAGCAAGACTGAAGACATCTGAGTAGGTGGAAAAGTTACCTTGTGATACTATGCCCTATTCACATATTGTGAAACTCTGGGATTGAAATTTAACTACAGTGAAGAACAAACTAAGAACTCTTTACAAAGCCTTATCTGTTCTTTAGGTGACATTGAAATTTAACTGGAATGTCAAAAATATTGGGTAAAAATTGCTACATATGAATGGAATAAAGAACTCAAATCTGGGTAGTTGATTTGACTCATATAGTCTATCTGCCAGTTGTGTACTTGTTTCTTCTATTAGGAATTATAAGATAACTGTATCATGAATGCTGTAAACTGAAACTATATACAGACCAAGTGGAAGATTAAAATTATATGGATTGGAGAGATGTAGGTTTGGAATAAGGAGACAGCTATTTGATAAGTTCTAAGATACATTTTAAAAATATTTCCTTCTGTATATTTTTATTCAATCAGTGAATGTTTATTGAACATCTGCTACATGCCTCTTCCAAGTTCTGAGAATACAGGAGTAAACAAAACAGACAAAAGTAGCTGTTCTCTTGGAGATCACATTCTACTTGAGGGCTATATTCATCTGTACCTGATATTGGCTCTTGGATATCTAAAAGACATATCAAACTTGACAGGTCCAAATAATTATTTATTTATCTCTCTTTCAAACTTATTTTCCTCCAGTCTTTCCTATCTCAGTAAGTGGCATCTCTATTCCTCCTGCTGCTTATGCCAAAATCTTGGGGGCTATTCTCTCATTTCCTCACAATACACATACAATCTCTTTATCATCAAATACTACTAGTTGTACCTTGGAAGTATATTCCATATCTGTTTTTCAACACCTATTTCTATAAGAAGAAGGAGAGAGACAGAGAATATAAAAAAAAACAGAGAAAGACTGTATATAATTAGTTACTCAAAATAGAGATAAATTCGGTCAAGCTAATAGGGACCAAAAGATTTTTTAAAATAGATATTGCTTCCTAGATTTGATTTTTGATCTGCATATGTTAGTAATTATAAAACAATTAAATTAACGTGTAATCACTAAATATAAAATTCAAAAGGTAATTTTACTTTCGATAGCCTCTGAAATGTTCTCAAAATAATGACAATCTGGCAGCAAAAAACACTTCTATTGTTCTTTGGTTTCAATGTTTTGTTTTCCTAGAAAAGGAAGAAGGGTTCCTTGGGGAAATTGCAGCCTTCAAGCAACCTCCGTCAGCCTGGAAACAACTTTAAAAAAAAATCTCAGCTAGCAAAAGAGATATTAAACACCATGTCAGGGTCATACTAAAGAACTCAGTAGTAATTGATGAGTCTTTCAGTGGATGAAGATAGAAAAAAACTTTAGTATCAAAAATAAAACAATTGAGTTCTATAAAATACATTTAAGTACTTAAGTGTTTCATGATGTTTAAAAAAGAAATACTGACTACACACAGTGCCTCACACCTGTTATCCCAGTAGTTTAAAAGTTTGAGGTGGGAGGATTACTTGAGGACAGGTTTTGAGGCCAGTCTGGGAAACACAGTGAGATCCTCTGTGTCTACAAAAATAAAAATAATTAGCCAGGTGTAATCCCAGATGCTTGGGAGATTGTGGTGAGAGGATTGCTCGAGCCCACATAGCAGATCAGACAATGTTTATTTTTATGGGAGAATGGTAGGTGATAAACTGATAAAACTACCAAATTAAAATATTATTATCTTAAATACTTTAATGAACTAATGAACTTAGACACTGATCAACAATGACTGCTAACACCACAAAACAAGACAGACATTATGTGCTTCATTTTAGATAAACATAACACTATCCGTGAAACAGTATTGTTAAAAAAAAAAAAAGGAAGAAAAATAACACAATAAATCTAAATTACATCAAACTTTCAATTCTAATCTACAGGAAAATAAAGAGAACAGAAGACCATATTAAGGGACACATGAGGTAGAAAATTATCCTGGACAAAGTACCTTGTTTCTGATTCAACAAATAAATTTCAAGAAATAAATTTCAAGAAGCCCATATACTAAACTGGACTTAAGAGACATATCAAGTAATTTCAATGTTTAGAACTTAGTTTCTGATATTATTTTATTTTATTCTTAATATCATACTTTAAGTTCTAGGGTACATGTACACAACGTGCAGGTTTGTTACATATGTATACATGTGCCATGTTGGTGTGCTGCACCCATTAACTCGTCATTTACATTAGGTATATCTCCTAATGCTATCCCTCCCCACTCCTCCCACCCCACAACAGGCCCTGGTGTGTGATCTTCCCCACTCTGGATCAAAGTGTTCTCATTGTTCAATTCCCACCTATGAGTGAGAACATGCGGTGTTTGGTTTTCTGTTCTTGCGATAGTTTGCTGAGAATGGTGGTTTCCAGCTGCATCCATGTCCCTACAAAGGACATGAACTCATCCGTTTTTATGGCTGCATAGTACTCCATGGTGTATATGTGCCAAATTTTCTTAATCCAGTCTATCACTGATGGACATTTGGGTTGGTTCCGAGTCTTTGCTATTGTGAATAGTGCTGCAATAAACATATGTGTGCATGTGTCTTTGTAGCAACAAGATGTATAATCCTTTGGGTATATGCCCAATAATCAGATGACTTGGTCAAATGGTATTTCTAGTTCTAGATCCTTGAGGAATCCCCACATTGTCTTCCACAATGGTTGAACTAGTTTACAGTCCCACCAACAGTGTAAAAGCATTCCTATTTCTCCACATCCTCTCCAGCACCTGTTGTTTCCTGACGTTTTAATGATTGCCATTCTAACTGGTGTGAGATGGTATCTCATTGTGGTTTTGATTTGCATTTCTCTGATGGCCAGTGATGATGAACATTTTTTCTGTGTCTGTTGGCTGCATAAATGTCTTCTTTTGAGAAGTATCTGTTCATATCCTTTGCCCACTTTTTGATGGGGTTGTTTGATTTTTTTCTGGTACATTTGTTTCTTTCTAGATTCTGGATATTAGCCCTTTGTCAGATGGGTAGATTGTAAAAATTTTCTCCCATTCTGTAGGTTGTCTGCTCACTCTGATGGTTCTTTCTTTTGCCGTGCAGAAGTTCTTTAGTTTAATTAGATCCCATTTGTCAATTTTGGTGTTTGTTGCCCTTGCTTTTGGTGTTCTAGTCATGAAGTCCTTGCCCATACCTATGCACTGGATAGTATTGTCTAGGTTTTCTTCTGGGGTTTTTATGGTTTTAGGTCTAACATTTAAGTCTTTAATCCATCTTTAATTAATTTTTGTATAAGCTGTAAGGAAGGGATACAGTTTCAGCTTTCTACATATGGCTAGTTTTCCCAGCACCGTGTATTAAATAGGGAATCCTTTCCCCATTTCTTGTTTTTGTCAGATTTGTCAAAGATCAGATGGTTGTAGATGTGTAGTATTATTTCTGAAGGCTCTATTCTGTTCCATTGATCGATTTCTCTGTTTTGGTACCAGTACCATGCTGTTTTGGTTACTGTAACCTTGTAGTATAGTTTGAAGTCAGGTAGCGTGACACCTCCAGCTTTGTTCTTTTGGCTTAGGATTGTCTTGGCAATGTGGGCTCCTTTTTGGTTCCATATGAATTTTAAAGTACTTTTTTCCAATTCTGTGAAGAAAGTCATTGGTAGCTTGATGGGGATGGCATTGAATCTATAAATTACCTTGGGCAGTATGGTCATTTTCATGATATTGATTCTTCCTATCCATAAGCATGGAATGTTCTTCCATCTGTGTCCTCTTTTATTGCATTGGGCAGTGGTTTGTAGTTCTCCTTGAAGAGGTCCTTCACATCCCTTGTAAGTTGGATTCCTAGGTATTTTATTCTCTTTGAAGCTATTGTGAAAGGGAGCTCACTCATGATTTAGCTCTCTGTTTGTCTGTTATTGGTGTATAGGAATGCTTGTGATTTTTGCACATTGATTTTGTATCCTGAGGCTTTGCTGAATTTGCTTATCAGCTTCATGAGATTTTGGGCTGAGACAAGGGGGTTTTCTAAATATACAATCATGTCATCTGCAAACAGGGACAATTTGACTTCTTCTTTTCCTAACTGAATACCCTTGATTTCTTTCTCTTGC
>NW_012115167.1:1229139-1230249 GCF_000951035.1 Colobus angolensis palliatus
GTTCTGTAGATGTCCATTAGGACCACTTGGTGCAGAGTTGAGTTCAGTTGCTGGATATCCTTGTTCACTTTCTGTCTCGTTGATCTGTCTAATGTTGATAGTGGGGTGTTAAAGTCTCCCATTATTACTGTGTGGGAGTCTAAGTCTCTTTGTAGGTCTCTAAGGACTTGCTTTATGAATCTAGGAGCTCCTGTATTGGGTGTATATATATTTAGGATAGTTAGCTCTTCTTGTTGAATTGATCCCTTTACCATTATGTAATGGCCTTCTTTGTCTCTTTTGATCTGTGTTACTTTAAAGTCTGTTTTATCAGAGACTAGGATTGCAACCCTACCTTTTTTTGTTTTCCATTTGCTTGGTAGATCTTCCTCCATCCCTTTATTTTGAGCCTATATGTGTCTCTGCATGTGAGATGGTTCCCCTGAATACAGCACACTGATGGGTCTTGACTCTTTATCCAATTTGCCAGTCTGTGTCTTTTAATTGGAGCATTTAGCCCATTTATATTTAAGGTTGATATTGTTATGTATGAATTTGATTTTATCATTATGATGTTACCTGGTTATTTTGCTCATTAGTTGATGCAGTTTCTTCCTAGCATGGATGGTCTTTACAATTTGGCACATTTTTACAGTGGGTGGTACTGGTTGTTCATTTCCATATTTAGGGCTTCCTTCAGGATCCCTTGTAGGGCAGGCCTGGTGATGTCAAAATCTCTCGGCATTTGCTTGTCTGTGAAGTATTTTATTCTCCTTCACTTATGAAGCTTAATTTGGCTGGATATGAAATTCTGGGTTGATAATTCTTTTCCTTAAGAATGTTGAATATTAGCCCCCACTCTCTTCTGGCTTGTAGAGTTTCTGCCAAGAGATCCGCTGTTAGTCTGATGGGTTTCCCTTTGTGGGTAACCCAACCTTTGTCTCTGGCTGCCCTTAATATTTTTTTCCTTTATTTCAACTTTGGTGAATCTGACCATTATGTGTCTTGGAGTTGCTCTTCTTGAGGAGTATCTTTGTGGCATTCTCTGTATTTCCTGAATTTGAATGTTGACCTGCCTTGCTAGATTGGGGAAGTTCTCCTGAATAATATTCTGCAGAGTGTTTTCCAACT